>NC_056737.1:989465303-989512803 GCF_019279795.1 Protopterus annectens | reverse complement strand
TAAGTTTATACATATGGGCAATCACTTTGAGCATTCACTGAAAGGGTTTGTCATAGAGACATCTCTATATGCCAGTTGTAATACAAAAGATGTGATCTATTTCTCTTATTGCTCTTTGTGTTTTGTATATTATACAGGAAAGACCAATAGCACCACTATATCCCTCTGCACCACACGCTCCAGAGACCTCAACCTCATTACCACAATCAACAAAACATGCTGGAGGGACAGGTTCATATCCCAAAGACTGCCCTTGCTATGGAATAGACTTCCCATACATGTCAAACAGAGCACCTCACTGGCCCTCCTCAGCAGAAATCTTGATAAGTGGATGGGAAATAGAAAATTCACCCCAGGGATCACTCCAGTGGCTTTATTTGACAGAGGCACTGGTTACTAAGGTCGGGTAGCATGATGCCAGGGCATTGCTATGGGCTAGGCTTGTAAAGGCTCCAGGGCCATTAGCCTAGTACACACCTATGAACTAAAAATAAACACACACACACACACACACACACACACACACACACACACACACACACACACACACACACACACACACACACACACACACACACACACACACATCTTTACTGTGTTTCTGTAGAGGTTTCTCTCAGATTCCTGATATAATTCAGCATATAAATGACCTCTTTTTGAGGTTACACATAATAAAGGCTATGGGTTCATGTCTCTTAAAGGTTGATTTCTGGTATGTTGTTATTACAGGGGGATGGTTGCTTCATGACCTTTGTATTACAATGTGGGTAAAATAGTTACACTCCAGTATTTAACTTTAATTTTTTTCACTGTAATTGAACTTTTATCTGTCCTCTTTCAGTCTTGCTAGCATTTCCATTATATACATTTACTTGTTTTTTTTATTTTGTTTTCTCAATTTCTTTTACATATCAATGTCACAGCATCCAAACTACCACTGCCCAGGCCTGTCACCAGCGACTACAGCAGCACCGCCAGCAACACCATCGAAAGCAGTGTCTCCAGTTGCCACTGTTACATCCACTTGCCTCCGCAGTACCAGCAGGGATCACTGCCACCAGTTCTGCTTAGGAATAACACCTGTATCAGCAGTGGAGGTGAAACATACGTTACCCATATATATATATATATATATATATATATATATATATATATATATATATATATATATATACATATATATAGATATAGATACAGTTGTCACTCATTTGGTTGACAATACAAACTACTGACTTATAAATGACAAAAATTGAGTGACATCACAAATGAGTGACTGCAAGTTTGTGTAAATCACATTTGGTTGTTTTCAAGCTTTTACAGCTGGTTAGGTGTACAGGCATATGAATGTTTGACTGAAAAGGTAATGGTTATCAAAATATACAAGACTGCGTTATAGGGAGTAGCGTATATGTGAAAGTGTTTATGGCTTAGGGTTAGGTAAGGGGATACATTTAGTGTTGTGCCTGTTTGATGTTGTGCATATTCAATGTCCTTTTGCCCCCCTGCACCACTACATTGATGTGTGTAACCCTACACCTTAACCCTAATCATACCTTGACTCTAACCTTAACCCTACACACTACATTACTAAAAACCCTTTCCCTAACAGTACCACTGTTCAGACAACGCTTGATCTGGGTTTGGTAGCTAAGAGGGAAGTTGTCAATTTTTTACGATTCACTCATTTTGTGTGTTACTCATTTGTGTGTCACTCATTTGCTGGTGACCAGTCATGATATAATCACAAATATACACACACATATATATATATATATATAGAGAGAGAGAGAGAGAGAGAGTGTGTGTACACATATCTATAGAGGCAATGTAACTGACACCATTGTACAACATATTGTATGCATGTTTATGTATGCATTGAATTACCTCTATCTTTATGTAAACAGTAGCGCAGCTATAGTGAGTCGAAAGGGGCACTGCCCCAGGTGCAAAGTGTTAGAAGGCATGATAAAGTGATCTCAATCGCTCACTAGTAATAGTGCATACCAGCTTTTAAATGCCGGTGGTGCACCTGTGCTGTACTAGCTTTTAAATGTCGATATTGCATCTGTGGTCCAAGCTGCCATAGCACTCCCTGTGTGGTCTAGCTGTAGCAGCTGCTTGCTGCAAGTGTAGCTGGCAGTTTGCTACAGTTTAAAGAAAAAAAAAATGTTTTTGTTTCTTTCATTTTTAACAGAAGTCTGAGCAAAGTAGTGCTATGTGCATAGTACAAACTGAAGCAATTAATTACTACAAATGTAACAAACAATTTGTTACAGTTTAAATCAAGTTTTTTTTTACATACCTTATGTGCTTTAGTGCTCCGAGCACCACATACATAAACTGAAGCAACTGCTTGTTACAAATGTAGCAAGCAATTTGCTACAGTTTAAAAGAAAAACATAGCTTTGTTTCTTCACTTATTTTCTTAAGGTAAATCCAACCAATGAAGTGCTCCCTGCATGGTATTCTCTGTAGCATCTGCATCCTACTTACTTTTAAAAGAAAAAATACTTTATTTTTTTTAATAAGAAAATCCAAACACTATAACTCTCCATCATGCCTGGTATAAACTATAGCATCTGCTTGTTATAAATGTATTAAGCAGTTTGCTACAGTTTAAAAGATATTTGTATTCTGTATTAAAGTTTTAAATGTTTTAACACTCACTGTGGTGATGTTACCTTGGCATTGCTACTTTTTGTGGTCAGGTTGCCTTTAGCAGTCTTTAGTACATTTGTTTTAACAGTTTAAAAGGAAAGAAAGACTATTTTTTTCTTTTTTTATGAGCTGAAAGTTTTTTTAATAGAAACTATTAACTTAAGGTGGTGGAGTGTCAGTCTATATGAATAACAACCTTACATCTAGACTAGGTAAAGTGAATGGCCCACTGGAACTCATTACATGTGCAATTCACTAAAAACAGGGTGTCCTACCATATCTTTGCAGCCTATAGGTCCCCCTCCATTTCCCATGAAACCTATACTACTTATCTCAATGTACTAGAGTCCCTCACTGTTCAACCCAATTATATTAATGGGGATCCCAACTACCACTCTACACACTGGGAATCCTACACCACCTCTAATGCACAAGCCCAGTGATTCCTAAACTTTGTTAATACCAACATCTTGAAATAGTTGGTTCATTCTCCTACCAGGGGTACAAGCATCCTTGACTTTGTACTCATGAACATTGGGGGGGGGGGGCAATGTTCCTCATCCAATGTAATGTCTTTTATACTTTTCAGAACTGATGACAGGGTAATATTACTTGAAATAAAAATTAAATCTGGGGATTCAGCAAAATAAAAACCTTTAGGAACTACTCCAAGGTTAAGCTCTCTTTATAAAGCAACACCTTGGCTAAATTCCAAGCATCCCCAAAAAAGTAAACACCATACAGTACAATGAGCTACTTACAAAATCCCTGTACAGCCATATTGACAGCTGTATAGAGCGAGCTGTGTTCACTCATATTAAGAATAAGACATGCTCAAAAGACAAGCCACTCTGGTAGAATTATCAATTGGTTATACAACAAAATAAAAAAAAATCTTGTCAAAGTGTAGGGGGAACAAAGCCATACATACTAAAAGCCCACTGACCAATCTGAACAGGCAGCTAAGATGGTTCATTATTACTTTAAAGGCTAAATGTGAAGAAAAAAATGGCTTCTCAGGCAAAAGAAAACCACACAGCTTTCTACAGCTATGTCCATAACCTCAGGGCAAATAAACAATAATGCGCAGAACTTATTGTAAATGGCATCACTCAAGCTGAACAAGAGGCCATTGTCAACCTTTTGGCTGACAGGTTCATCTTGAATTTCTCCCCCTACTGCCTCCGATAGACCAACCAAAATATCATGTACCACAATCCCCCAACCATTGCTAGGGAACAGGTCATCAATGTCAAAGTCAAAGTAAACTTTATTGTCGAACAGATATACACAGCAGTGCAAGCTGAACAAAATTACGTTGCTTTGTCCCCATGCAAGACATAACAATGAACACATAGTCTGAATGACAGTAAGACTAATGCACATACAGTAATTAAAATAATAACAACACAATAAATTACCACAATTGGACAGGAAGACATTAGACTTCACGTTGTGATTGCTTAGAATATTGCACTTCATCAGTTGTAGTATGAAATAGTCTGATGTTCATATTGCACATTTATACAGGGAAGTAAATACTGTGGGAAGAAATAGCTAGGGAATTGTTATGGCTAGGCTTGTATAAGCCCTAGGGCCGATAGCCTAGTACCAACCTATGAACCTATGAACCTATGTATGCAGTGGTGATTCACTCCTGACTATTGCACATTCAGGAAGTAATAGCGTAAGAAATCAGGCTAACTGTACCAGTTATTGAAGAAATTTGCCAGAGTGATTACTGTAGCTGATACTTCATAGCAAGCAGCATATTGATCTAATTATTCACTGTCATGCCTGGCATTCAAGTTCAGCATCCTTATGGATAGAGGGAAGAAGTTCCTGTTCAGTCTAGATGTTTTGCAGTGTAAGCTGCGATGCCACCTGCCTGAGGAAAGGCAGAAGTACATACCATGGGCAGAGTGAGTGGGATCATCGATTATCTTCCTAACCCTTCCCACACACTGAGTCTCAGGCAGATCATCCATGGACAGGTGCAAGGAACGGATTACTTTTACCGCTGTCCTCACTACCCTCAGGAGAGATTTGTGGTCAGATGCTTTGCAGTTACCATACCAAACTATGATGTTATTTGAGAGGATGCTGTTGATGGTCCCCTGTAGAAGGCTTTGAGGATGGACTGAGACAGGTTTGCCTTCTTCAGTTTCTATAGGAAGTGCAGACATTGTGCCTTCTTCACTGTGTGGCTAGTATGAGTCAACCAGGATAGGTTATCTGAGATGTGCACCAACAGGAACTTAGTGTTTTTGACTCTTTCCACTGCCACACCCTTAATTTCCAGAGGTTGACGTATCTTCTGAGTCCTCCTGAGGTCCACTATTAATTCTTTGGTCTTGATTACATTTAAGGCCAGATTGTTGCTGCCACATCAGCCTATCAGATGCTCCATGTCATCCCTGTAGGCTGTTTCCTCACTGTTTCTAACAGCACCTACGACAGCGCTATCATCTGTGAACTTGATGACTTTGTTGGATTCATGCTTGACCTTGCAGCCATGCTTCAACAAGGTGAACAGCAGAGGACATAGGATGCAGCTCTGAGGGACACCAGTGCTCAGTGTAATACTGATTCAACTGTTATTTCCCACACATACCTTTTGGGGTCTGTTGATGAGAAAGTCCAGTATCCAGTTACACAGAGGGGTGTTGATGCCCAGCTGGATCAGCTTTGATATCAGATTCTGGGGGATGACAGTGTTAAAAGTGGAACTAAAATCGATGAACAGCACTTTGACATAGCAATTCCTGTTCTCTAGATGTGCCAAGGATACATGAAGTGCTACAGCTATTGCATCACCCTTGCAGAGGTTAGATCTATAAGCAAACTGTAATGTATCCAGTGTCGCAGGTAGGCTTGAAGAGATATGGTTCTTGATCAACCACTCAGAATACTTCATAACTGTTGAAGTAAGAGCAGCTGGCTAGTTATCACTTAGGCTTGTATGTTGGGATTTTTTGTAAGGGGATGATTGTCATATATTTGAAGCAATTGGGTACAATGGCTAGTTGCAGGGATATGTTGAATATATCTGTTAGTACACTGGACATGTGGATAGCACGGTCTCTTAGAACCCTTTCCATAACATTATCCCAGCTGCTTTTTTTTGGGTTTACTCACCTCAGGGTCTTCAGTTCATCAGGCATTCTTAGACATAGCACCTCCTCACATTGTTCAACAGGGAGCTTATTTGGCACAGTGTTGTTGTCCATATCAAACCTGATGAAGTAGGTGTTTAGTTTGTTCAGAAATTCTGTGTTGTCATCACATGGGGAAGATGCAGGCCTGTAGTTGGTTAAGGCTTGAATGCCTTGCCACAGAAGTCTGGAGTCCCTTTGGTCAAAGAAGAGTCCCTGAATTTTACATCTGTAGGTTCTCTTAGCCACGTTTATACCTCTACTCAGATTTGCTCTGGCCTCTCTTTAGGTTTAAATGCAGCATTTCTTTCCTTTAGAGCTCATATACTTCACCAGATTGCCTGGTTTTCTGATTAGCATGCATGCTGATACATTTGATGACTGTTACGTCATCAATACATTTTGAAATATATGACATTACAGATTCTGTATACTCCTCCAGGTCAGTATGGTGGTTCTTTACAGCTGCATTTTTAAACACTGACTAGTTCATACATTCAAAGCAGTCCTGTAATGCCAAGACTGTGCCCTCAGGCCATATCCTTACTTGTTTGGTTTTAGGTTTGTGCCTTTTCAGCAGTGGTGTGTATGCATGAAGCAGCATGATGACCAGATGGTCTGAGTTGCCCAGTTGTGGATAAGGTGCTGCTTTGTAGGTCAGTTTACATTTGTGTACACCTTATCCAGAGTGGTCACTCCTCTTCTTCCAAAATTCACATGCAGATGGTAACGGGGTAATACAGATTTCAAGTCAGCTTGATTGAAATCACCTGCAGTTATATGGGGCAAACTCAGGGTTCTTACTCTGGAGGTCATTTATTAACAGATACAGAATGTTTAATGCCACATTGGTATTAGCACTGGGGGGGGGGGGTGTAAACAGCTGTTGTGCTCACTCCATTGAATTCCCTAGGCAAGTAGGAGGGTCTGCATTTTAGTGACATGAACTAAATGTTTTCTGAATGGTGAGAGGTGATTATTTCACAGTTTGTACACCAGCTGTTGTTGACATACACACAAACACCCCCCCCCATGAGATGTGCCACAAAGAGACTGAGCTCTGTCAGCACAAAATAATGACATCTCATCCACATATATTGTACTACTAGAGTTCAGCCAAGTTTCAGTGAACACAAGTAAACAACTATTTCTCACCTTAGATTGTGTGGAAAGATCCACCCTTAAGTAGTCCATCTTGCTCTGCAGTGAGTGTACATCTGCCTGCAGCATGGAAGAAGTGCAGGCCTGTGCAGATTTATTTTCAGCCTGGCCTTATTTCCTGCCCTTGAGCCTCTCTTTCTTGATTTTTCACATATTTTCCTTTTAATATGCTTTCCATGTCTGGGCGGCCATGGTGGTGCAGCGGTTAGCATTGCCGCCTTACAGCAAGAGGTTTGCTGGTTCGATCCTCGGCTGGGGTGCCTTCTGTGCAAAGTCTGCATATCCTCCCTGTGGTTGTGTGGGTTTCCTTCGGGTGCTCCGGTTTCTTCCCACATCCCAAAGACATACCGTAGGTAGAGTGGATAATCTAAATTGGCCCTGTGTGTGCATGTGTGTGCCTTCTGTGGAAGGTTGGGCACCAGGCTGGCAACTCGACACTGTAAAATTCCACTGCCAATCATGAGCAGACAGGTGATCCACTGTGGTGACACCTAACCAGGAAAAGCCTAAAGATGAAGAAGATGCTTTCCATGTCTGTCAACTGGTTATACAGGTTTGACAGGTTTCTGCAGTTTTTACTATGTTCCAGTAAGATTCCAAGCTGCAGGAGTTCCTGGAATGTGTTTGAGTTTACAGGCCTCACTGCTAGCAGTTCATCAAACATGCAGCACAGTGAGATATGAGATTGGATTTCCAGAAGATTCTCAGCATTGTGGTTAATCATACCTTCATTTCTTGCCTTAAATCTGTTTTTTTTTTCTGTTGTTTCTGAAGAAAAACAAAGACAAACAGTGCACTTTTCTGTACGGATCCAAAGCAGCCGCTGCCACACAGGGCGCCGTCATCGCAGCCGCTGACACATAGGGTGCTGACATTTTTTTTTTCACTTTCTAAGGACAAAACCACTACATCAATGGGCCCAGACAGCATCCTGGGTCATTTAATAAATATTGTTTTATTTATTATTTATTTTACATTTGTTTACCGGGAAAGTCTGAATGGACACATGTCCTTTTCAGCAGAGGCCCAGGGAGAAAAGCTCCAGTTAAAACAAAGACATAACATAAAAAAACATAACTGTAACAAATACAAGTCAACAAAGGCCAATTAGAATTGTGTGCAATGTGATATACAATCTCATGTTATACAAACATTAGGATATTAGATATACATGCATAAGGAAATGAGTCACTCAGACAGAGGTTTAACATTATGGTATAAGCAAAACTCACATAATATATATATCAGTTTGCATTCAGGCTTCAATGAGCAATCCATATTTACAAGGTAAATAACATTATAATGTTATAAAATAATAATAAATAGCATGAAACATGACCTCTCTGCTTCACTTGAATCACTTTTCAACTGGAGCCTTCAGTCAGGTTTTGTGCCTAAAGAATGGAAGATGGGTGCAGTCATTCCCCTGCATAAAGACGGTCCAACCACTTATCTGGGTAACTACAGGCCTATAAGTCTTACCAGCCTCATATGTTAGGCCATGGAAAGAATCATCACAGACATGATAAATGAGGACATAGGTAACCTGCAAACACTGGACCCATCACAGTTTGGCTTTGTTAAGGGAAGGCCATGCCTATTAAATTTGGTGGACTTTTTTTGAGAGGGTCACCAAAGCACTGGATGAAGGTAAGACTGTACACACAGCTTCCCTCAACCTAGCCAAGGCTTTTGATACAATACCCCACTCAGACATTATGGATAACTCGCTAGTTTATGTATAAACCCTTTTATCACTCACTGAATAGCCAACTGGCTCACTTACAGGACCCAGGAAGTCAAAATAGGTGAGGCCACCTCCACCAAGACATCAGTCACTAGCAGAGTCTCTCAGGGCTCCATACTGGGCCTGCTCATTTTTTGCATCTACTACTCTTTAATGGAAGCAAATTTGGAAGGTTTATGGCTGACTAAGTTTGGAGATGAATGCAAGCTGGGGGTTACCATCAACTCACCAGCAGGCATTATCATTCTTCAAGAAGGTCTATTTCTGATTAACAAACGATGCCAAAGCCATGGTCTTAAACTCAATGCTAAAAATACAAAATTATACCCTGTGGGAAGTCAACCATCCTGGCTAATTAGCATGTCATACCATAACATTTTATTTTGTTTGAGAAATCATTTTATGCTCAACGTCTGAGAGACTTTGGACTTTAGTTGGGATGGTGGCTTAGTGGTTAAGGTGTTTGCCTTACAAAGACAAGGTGCTGGGTTTGAGCCTCACAAGGGATAATTGGCTAGGCTTGCAAGGGCAGTTAGCCTAGTACTAACCTATGAACCTAGATTTATATGAGACTTGCTTGGCTACAAACATCTGCACTAGAAGCTGAAGTTAAGTGAAACTTGCAGTAGTGTATTTTAGTCTTCTGTTAAGTACAAACTTGCAGTTTTAAAAGTACTGTATTTTCATTTTTTCTGTTTCCTAATTGTGTGTTTCATTGAAGAGTGTGCTGTATGTCTCTGTGCTATAAGAGGGGGTGGTAGTCTTATCACTTCTTTGTTATCTGATATTTAATAGCCTAGAGGGATTCCTCTGTACTTTAAGTGCTAGCCAAAATGTTTGAGAACTCATTTTATGCTCAACATCTGAGAGACTTGCTTGGCTACAAACATCTGCATTAGAAGCTGAAGTTAAGTGAAACTTGCAGTAGTGTATTTTAGTCTTCTGTTAAGTACAAACTTGCAGTTTTAAAAGTACTGTATTTTCATTTTTTCTGTTTCCTAATTGTGTGTTTCATTGAACAGTGTGCTGTGTGTCTCTGTGCTATAAGAGGGGGTGGTGGTCTTATCACTTCTTTGTTATCTGATATTTAATAGCCTAGAGGAATTCCTCTGTACTTTAAGTGCTAGCCACAAAGTTTGAGAAATCATTTTATGCTCAACTTCTGAGATACTTGCTTGGCTACAAACATCTGCATTAGAAGCTAAAGTTAAGTGAAATTTGCAGTAGTATATTTTAGTCTTCTGTTAAGTATAAACTTGCAGTTTTCAAAGTACTGTAGTTTCATTTTTTCTGCTTCCTAATTGTGTGTTTAATTGAACAATCTACTGTGTGTCTCTGTGCAGTTAGTTCCCCACCCACTTTCCTGTTCTTGTGCTGGTATTAGTGTTGGTGGCTCTGAAATTTCCCGCCCCTCCTGTAAATCTCTATTAGAACACTCCTCCTGGGTCCATCTCATTTGCTCACTTAACCGAGTACAGTGAGTTCATATTCTGAATCTAGAGTTCACTCTATGTAATACAGAGAGAAAATTTGAGAAGGCCAACCCACTTAGGTTCTTCCTTATTCTCTCCTTGCACTTTGCTAACAAAAAAAATTGCACTTTATTCATCTGCTTTTACTGTATTTGTGTTTCATAGGTTCATAGGCCAAAGTGGTTAGAAAAACATTTTATATAGCCCACCTAATCATGAAGGGATTCACATCTAGATCAGGGGACGTCATCGTGCCTCTTTACTCATCCCTCATCAGGCCCATAATTGAGTACAATGCCCCTTTTGGGATGTACCTTACCAGACACCTGCAGCAACTGGAAAGACCCCAAAAGTACCTCACCAAGAGGATCAAAGGGCTCAAACAGATGCCATATGCTGCCCGGTTAAAGAAACTCCAGCTCTACTCAGTGGCATACCGCCTGCTCAGAGGCGATCTGTGCCTGACGTATAAAGCCATGTCCAACCAGGAATTAATGGACATGCTGCACCTCAGAAAATCCAAATCCCATCGAGCTACGCGCTCGAGAGACTTGAACCTCAGTACTGAAATAAATAGGACATGCTGGAGCTTTTCTTAAAAGTACTCAATTTTATTTATTCTGCTGCATTTATTACTGCTTGGTAGTAGCCTGATTAAATTGTAACTGTTATTCTAAGTATTTTGGTTTAAGCACTTGGGCTTCATACCGGTTGTTTTACATTAAAAAGGTTTCTGGTCCGCACTGTTGTGGCAGGACAGGTAGCTTACATCTTTCTAAGCTGGGAATTGTTGATTGAAGGCTCAGTGTCTGCTATTCTAAAAGTGTATTAGTTCTGGTTTAAGCACTTGGGCTTCAGGCCAGTTTTTCTACATTAAGAAGGTTTGTGGTCTGCACTCTTGTAGGAAGAGAGGCTGGATTCTGCCCTTCTGAGCTGGGAATTTCTGGTCACAGGCTTATTGTGTCTGCTTATTTGAACTGTTTCTTTCTGAAATTGGTGTGCCTTGTTGCTGTAGCATAGACCAGATTCAGGCCTGCTGAATCTAGCTTTGTTTGTATAACTTGAGCATTGATCCAGGCCATCTTTTTTTGGAGAAGTTTCCCCTGCACCCTAGTAGCAGGAGTGTGCAGTTAGAACTTGGCTGATTAAAGACTGCTGGAACAGGGCTCAGTTTTGATCTTTTTTTCTGGTTAATTGGATAACTTGTTTAAATCAGTTTATTCATTTTCTATTGTTTTATATATATAAAAAATGCACTTTATTCATCTGCTTTTACTGTATTTGTGTTTCTTCCTACTTTATTACTAGGGGCATTGTCTACAACTCTGATCTGCGATATATAACAATAAGTATCCTTTTTTGTGCATTTAAAATGTTTTTTTGATTGTATCTGCTTTATTTTCTGAAAAAAGACAAAAAATTATACTTGTTTCCCACCTTTCTAAGCTAGTATAGTCCAGTTTTCAGGTTAGTGCTGAATTCAGGGCTGTGTTACAAATCTCTGTGTTTGCCCATACCTTACTTGGATAGAAGGAAGTTTCTCTAACAACCTGTGAGAGAGGAGAGCTTTGAGCAGCCTATCTGGCCCTGGAGGAGTGGTTTCCGCCCAGAAATTACTAGTTTAACAGCCATTTTGGGCTAATTTCTATTTCTTTCATTTCCCTGCTATAAATACTGCACTTGCCCGGTTTTGCATGCCAGGCAGTGCCAGTTAGCTAGGGTAAAACTATTCCCGGCTCCACAAAGTCTCCTCTTCAATTTCTACCTTGGAACTAGAAAACTTTCAACTTAAGCACTCAAGCCATTCATTTCTCAGTCTGGCACTTACTCAAAACTCATAGCAAGCACTTATGAACCCTAGGACTAGACCCTCCTGTACTGTACAGAAGGACAAGGCTCTCTATTCGACCTTACCAGCCATCCAGTAAAACAGTTCACTCCAACTGGTGAATCTGGGCATTTTGAGGCACTGTTACAACTGCCTGATGTACACAGACAACCCTCTCCTCCTACCACCAAACACTAATACATGTGAGAGATGCAATTATACAGCCAAACTGGAGGCTAAACTCTCTCAACCCAAGACTGGATCACACAGTCAAGAGGAGAAGGGAAATACTTGCATCACACCATCAGCCTCACATAGACCCATTAAACCAGCGCCGGCAAAAAATGCAAATAAATACATAAAAACATACTCAGGAGGGCTCTAAATAAAAATGTGCAACACCAACAGAGACCTCCAAAGCAAACATCCAAGCAACCTCCACCCTCCAACACAAACCATGAAACACATACTTCAAAAAACCTGCGTACCATGCAACCACAGCCCTTAAGGCAAAATAACATACCCAACGTACTAGTAATAGGTGACTCTATAGTCAGGCACACTGACATCCCGCTCATTAGGCTGAACAAGGAGAAGGTTACTGTTAGCTGCCTGTCGGGTGCAAGGATCCACCACATAACACAAGCACTCAGGTCACTCTAGAACAAGTACAAATATGGCTCTGTCAATGTCCATGTTGGTGTTAATGACCTGAGTCATACCTCCCTGGACTACATGAAAAGAGACATTGAAGAGCTCTCTGATCACGTAGCCCAGGCTGGTATGACCCTGACCCTGAGTAGTCTCTTACCCTCACCAAGAATGATACTATGGTATAAAGAAAAAATTATCGATTTCTACAATTGGCTAAGTTTCTGGTGTCATTCAAAGGGATCCAGTGTCTGTCCGCCTGGGATGACATGCTCGACAAGCCACACTGCTTCACTAGAGACAGCTTGCGCCTGTCACCCTTAGGCTTTTGAATACTGGCCAAGGCTCTTGCCTTTCCCATAGTGCCTTTTTTAGGCAAGACTCAAAAGACAAACCCACTGCCGTAAATAGCACAAGTAACAAAAAACTTAGGGTAATGCTACTCGATGCCAGAAGTCTAAACCTCATAATGCATGCACTCGAAGCACTCCTCAGTATGGAGAAAATCGATATATGTGCAGTAACAGAAATCTGGTTTAAGGCTCCAGATAGCACCCCAGCACTACCAGGCTACAACTCATACCATACATTTCGGCCACGGAACCCAAACCAAAATACAAGAGGCGGGGGTATATCCATATTCAACAAGGATACCCACACCTCCAGGTCAGTGGCACAGCAAGATACTTCAGAGATCATCCACGTGCAACTAACAATGGGCAAAACTGCAATTCAAATTTTAGCTTGCTACAGATCACCCACCATGTCCCAGGACCCCATTCCGCATTTCTGGAAATACTGGGAAACATAAAGGTCCTACCAAACACCCAAATATTGGGTGACTTCAATTACCCAAACATTAACTGGGAGAACTACTCAAGTACTAACTCCCTTGTCCAACATTTCCTAGAATTTATAAACTCAAACGCACTGGTTCAACTGGTCAACACTCCCATCAGAGGTGACAACATATTGGACCTGGTCATCACGAACATGGGTGACCGGTGTTCCACACCAGAGGTCAATCCCTCGATGGTTAGATCTGACCATAAACAAATCACTTTGAATATTCACATTCCACCTCCACCCCCGGAAAAGGAAACCACTGTGAAAAACTTTTCAAAAGCAAACTTCACATTACTTAAGACCGAGGTGGAAAGTTTCAAAGCCCCCATGTTGAAGGATAACGCTGTCCAAGCTGCAAAATCCTTTACTAATGCATTCTATGGGCACCTACAAGAATGCATGGATTGTGCCATCCCAAGCAATACCAAGACTCACTCCTCCAAGAAAAGGAAACCAGTCTGGTGGACTCCTGCCATAAACAAGCTATACAATAGAAGGAGGAAACTAGTACAGAAAAGAGTAAAATCCCAAGAAGGGAAGACATCCCTGATTAACATCAGTAAGAAACTACGATCCCTCATAAAATCATCCAAAGCAAGCTTCGAAAGAAAAATTGCCAAGGACTCCAAAGATAACCACAAGGCATTCTTTAGTTATGTCAAGAATCTAAGTGGCAATGCTCAGATCTTCTCGGAGTTAGTGCAGAATGGCACAAAATACACTGAACTGACCGATATCGCCAACTGCCAACAGGATGGCAGACAGGTTCAGCGCAAACTTCACCCCCCTCTCACCCCCAAAAGGGCCCATAACTATACCAGAAGAATGTAGACTCCCTGAAATCACAGACACTCAGGTTAAAACAGCCCTCTCCAAAGCCACAAACACAGCATCAATGGGACCGGATGGTGTCCCAGGCTGCTTCCTACATGAGCTCAAAGATGAACTAACCCCTCACCTAAACACACTGTTCAAACTCAGCCTCTCCACAGGCTATGTACCCATAGAGGGGCACACAGCAATAGTTATTCCACTCCACAAAGGTGGAGCTACAACAGACCCTGGGAACTATCGCCCTATAAGCCTGATTAGCTTGGTCTGCAAGGCTATGGAGCGCATCATCATGGAACTCATTAACAGAGACATTGGGAACCTCCAAACACTGGACCCTACCCAGTTTGGCTTTGTTAAGGGCAGATCATGCCTCCTAAACCTGGTGGACTTTTTTGAGACAGTTACCAAGACTACAGATGAGGGAAAGGTGGTACACAGCCTACCTAGACCTCTCAAAGGCCTTCAACATGATTCCCCATTCTGGTATTATAGACAAGCTCACCAGCCTGAACATAAACCCCTACATCACAAGATGGGTTGCCAACTGGCTCTTGGATAGAACCCACATGGTGAGAGTTGTGGGAGCTAGGTCAGACTCTAAACCGGTTACTAGTGGCATTCCGCAGGGAACAGTCCCAGGACCCCTCCTGTTCGGCATATACTTCTCAGAGGTACAGGCAAGCACAGGAGGACTATGGCTGACCAAGTTCACAGATGACTGCAAACTAGGGGGGCATAGTTGACACTCTGGCTGACACAGACATCCTCCAAAAGGGTCTCACTGAAATGGATACCTGGTGTCAAAATCATGACCTCAAGCTAAATGCCAAAAAGTGCATAGTCATCCCCTTTGGAAAAAACAAAGTACTCACAAACTACCACATTTGTGGCAGTCCCCTAAATACGGAAGACTTAATAAGAGATCTGGAGACCCAAGTAGATTGTAATCTCACCTTTGATAATCACATTGCCAAAGTGGTTAGAAAATCCTTCTATGTGGCCCACCTAATCACAAAAGGGTTCGCATCCAGATCAAAAGAGGTCATTGTACCCCTCTACTCATCACTCATCAGACCCATCATAGAGTACAACCCCCCATTTGGGATGTACCTTACAAGACACCTGCAACAGCTGGAAAGACCACAGAAGTACCTCACCAAGAGGATCACTGGCTTCAAACAGATGCCCTATGCAGCTCGACTGAAGAAACTCCAGCTGTACTGGGTTGCATATCGCCTACTCAGAGGTGATCTCTGCCTGACATACAAGGCCATGTCCAACCCAGAATTGATGGACATGCTCCACCTAAAGAAAACCTTATCCCCTCAAGCCACACGCTCTAGGGATCTAAACCTCACCACAACAATAAATAGGATGTGCTGGAGGGATAGATTCCTGTCCCAGAGACTTCCCATGCTTTGGAACAAGATTCCAATCTACATTAGGCAGAGCTCTTCGCTAACACTCTTCAAAAGAAACCTTGACGAGTGGATGGGAAAGAGAAAGTTTACCCCAGGGATCACTTCAGTGGCTCTGCTGGACAGAGGCACAGGGAACTAATCTAAGGGGGTGGCAAAAGCCAACACATTCTGGCTAGGCTTTTAAATGCTTCAGGCAGACAGCCTACTACCTACCTATGAACCTATGAACCTATGACAGTAGCCTTACTTTTGACTAACATGTGGCCACAGTGGTGAGGAAATCCTTTTATGTTGTGCAACGTATAAGTAAGGGCTTGGCATCTGGGCCCAAAGACGTCATTATCTCACTGTACTCCTCCTTATCAGACCAATGATAGAGTACAATGCTCCCTTTGGTATGTACCTGACCAGGCACATGCAGCAATTAAAGCGACCTCAGAGATTCCTTACAAAAAGAATAAAGGCATAACAAACCTGCCTTATGCAGAGCGCCTTAATTCCCTTTCCCTATACTCAGTCTCCTACAGATTGCTGAGGGATCATCTATGCCTGGCTTACAAGGCACCCACAAATCCCACACTTATGAATCTCCTACATATTTGCAAGTCAAAGAGTACCATAAATACATGAATTTTGTCTGTGACTTACACAGAACATTCTGGAGAGACAGATATGTGCCCCAGAGACTACCCCTCCTATGGAAATGGCTTCCCATCCATGTGAAGCTGAGTTTGTGTATTATCCAGTTTAAGCACAACGTATACAAGTGGATGGTGAACAGGAAATTTGCACTGGGTCTGGCACCCATGTCCCTTATGGACAGAAGTAGTTTATAAATGCCTGGCTTTCAAAGTCTCAAAATGATTGTTTCAAAACAGTACATCATTATTCTTACAGGAAAACTTGACTAGGCTTAGAAAGACCCCACCCCATGGTCGTTAGTCTAGTAATAATCTATGAATCTATAAACCTATGAATAATTTAAATGCTTTAATGGTCTGTGCTCCTTGTGTATAAACTGTAACAGCTGCTTGTTACAAATGTAGCAAGCAGATTACTACAGTTTAAGGAAAGACAATAGCGTCTTTCTTTCTTTTGTTGTCAAATGAGGAAGGAAATACCGGGGTGTGGTGCAGAAACAGGACCTGAATGGCTGCTGCATTTATGAAGCACCATGTACCAGACTATAGACTTTTATTTATTTATTTTTTGCTGTCCACACACACACACACACGTATATATATATATATATATATATATATATATATATATATATATATATATATATATGTGGATCCCATCAGGTGATAGAAACTTCATTTGACTGAATCTCATTTGACTGAGACCATAAGACTGAAATTTCAAAATAGTGAAAAATCACTTGACTGAAACCCATAATACTGAAATCTTACAATGCTAAATTTCAACATACTGAATTGTAAAGTGGACGATATAAAACCAGAATAGGTGGCAGGCTATGCCCCCCACACCCCCAATGTATATGCCCTTTTCTACACTGTAGTGCGATCCTGGAGTTAGTATATATAGTTAGGGAGGTGGGGGCACAGCCCCCCACAATGAGGGGTGTGGGGGTGTAGCCCCACACCTATTCTGGTTTTATATCATCCACTTTACAATTCAGTATGTTGAAATTTAGCATTGTAAGATTTCAATATTATGGGTTTCAGTCAAGTGATTTTTCAGTATTTTGAAATTTCAGTCTTATGGTCTCAGTCAAACGAGTTTCAGTCAGATGAAGTTTCTATCACTTGAAATATATATGTATATATATATATATATATATATATATATATATATATATATATATATATATGTATATATATATACATATGCACAGGTTTGTAGATTTTAGGTACTGAGTTTTAGAGTGACATAATAATGACATAACATGTTACTCTATGACATCACTATGAATACATGATTCCGTATACCTTATCAAGTGCAAACTGGATAAGGTTTTATCTGAGCAAACGCCTTGACTGCCGTTTTGTATAGGGAGTCGCTGCCAGTTCAGGTTTTCGTGTAAGCTGGCAGCGATTCTTTTATTTGCAGATTTCCTTTTTCCTTTATCTCCGTGTGACCATAGAGCTGGTATATAAACTGGATGGTATTGGAGTGGAGAGGGGTCCCCCTTAAAACACACTTACATTTTTTGATGGGGTTGCCTTCCAGCAAATTAATTTCTCAATGAACTGTAACTGAAAGAATCACAGTGTAAGAGGCAATAAATATTAAAGTTAATTGTATTCAGCATTTTTCATAGCAATATTCACTTAGGACAACATACAGTTGTAGAAACATGCAATTTTTCGAATTCGGTAGACCATTACATAGGTTCATAGGTAGGTACTAGGCTATCGGCCCTAGGGCATATACAAGCCTAGCCAAAAAGGTACCCTTGCTTTTGCCACCCAAGAAAATGATTTTCCTGTGGCCCTGTTGAGCAGAGCCACATAGGTGATCCCCGGGGTGAATTTCCTATTTCCCATCCAATCATCAAGATTGATTAATTCCATTATTTTCAGAATTTTTTTAAGAATGAAACATAAATCATCCTTTTTAATGCATGTGTTTATCTAAAGTGTGAGTTGTTATTTTTTTCGTAACCAAACTCTAGCAAATTAAACATCAAGAAGAGAAACTCTGTGAACGCAACCCACTAATTATTTTAAATGGTTCTGAGCTTTTACACAGTAGCACAGTATGTACAAAAACTTGCAATTGTTCCTGAACATACAAGCAGTACAAATATCTGACTTATTTTAACCTCTTTTTTGTAGTTTTTGAGGTCCAGTACGAACTGTTTAAAATGTTAAGATGAAGGTTATATCACAATGCTGAACTTATTAATTTATCAGTTTCATTAATTTAGTATGTGTGAAATATTATATTAACTGTGGTTAAGATTTTAATGGTGCAATTAAACTGGCTATTGAAGTATAACAGCTGTGAATCATACACTAAAACCTGACCACATGCTGTGTCTTTAATGATCACACAATTTTACAGATATAAACACAAAAGAAATTAAATAGTTGCTACTTTCTTTCCATCTCTTTCTATTTTTGGTAATGGAAAGGTCACCCTAAAACTTTAAATTGCTCAATGAAAAAGCATATTCCCTCCTAGAAGGGTATGTTGCACAATCCTAAGCTGTTACAAAAGCTTTTTGTTAATTGTCTGTATAAACAGAAAAATGGGAATGCAGGATCCTTTCCAGAAAAAAAATTAACAGGATTTTAAAACTGTTTTATATTGCAAACATACTGTGATCAACATTTCTCCAACTTTAGTTTAGGGAAACAGAGCAGCAAGAGAAAAGAAAGCAAGTGATTACTAATGCTTTATACCAAACGAAGAAAGGAAACAAAAGATAGTGCACATCGCTGCACCAAAACAGCTCCGATTCAGTCTACTGTTTACAATGAATTCTACACCACTTTTTTGCACAGATGAAGACAAAGTACAATTGTGTACACTTACCATAAATGTAGATGTTCGAGTGTATTCACTGTTGCAGTCATCTCATTTGGGTTATCCCTGCCAGGGTAGCCCTCGGCCGGCCCGCATAACAGAGGCTTCGTATTTCTACATCGGTTGCTGTCGCTTCAGGACTGACGTCAGGTCATCAGTAGTATAAAGTAAGGCAGCTGACACAACTACATCAGTTTTTCTTGCCCTAACCTGTCAGGATCCCCCAGTGGGAGCCAGGTTCTGGTGGAAGAACCCTACCAGTAGAAATTAAATACCAATATGTCCCTTGTAAGGAAAGAGAAGAAAGAAGAGGGGTATAGAGGGAAGGAAACCAGGACTGTAATAGTGAATACACTTGAACATCTACTTTTATGGTAAGTGTACACAACTGTACTATGTTCTTCATGTTTCACTGTTGCAATCATCACATTTAGGTTGATTCCCAAAGCTGAGGAAATGGGCAGAGGCAGTCAAGGAAACTAGACGGGCTGGCTAGGATGCCCTGCAAGACTGCAGAGGCAAACCCTGCCCTGGATTTGGAGAAGAAAGGCAGGTGGTAATGTTTGGCAAAGGTGTGAATAGATGTCCAGGTGGCAGACTCAAGGATGTCCCTGGTGGGGACTCCTCTGAGGAAAGCTGTAGAGGTGGAGGCTGCTCTGGTGGAGTGAGTCCTGACCCCCTTGGGGGGAGGCCTTCCATGTTATTTGTAGCAGAAATGGATTCAGTGTGCTACCCATTTGAAAATGGTTTGTTTGGATATGGCTTTGCCCTCTGCCCCTGCAGCAAAGCTAGCCAGCAATTGATCAGACTTTCTGAAGGATTTAGTCCTGTCTAGATAGAATCTGAGCTGTCTGTGCACATCTAGAGAGTGCAGGATCCTTTCCCCTTTGTTCTGTGGGTTAGGAAAATAGGTGGGAAAATGAATGGATTGGTTGAGAGCCACACTGGACACCACCTTGGGCATGAAGGATGGGTTAGTCCTGATGGATACCCTGTCAGCATGGAAGATGATGAAGGGTACCACAGCCATGAGTGCTTGCAGCTTGGAGACCCTTCTGGCTGAAGTGATGGCCAGAAGGAAAGCTGTATTCCAGGAGAGAGATTTTAGCTCTGCTGAAGAGGCTGGTTTGAAGGGGGGCAGGGTGAACTTTTCCAACACAAAGTTAAGTTCCCAAGCTGGGGTTGTTGCTCTTCTGGGTGGCCTCATGTTGATAGCCCCTCTTAGGAACTGTTTGATCAAAGGGTTTGAGAAAATGGGCTGCTCAGTGAGAAAATGAGCAGAGATAACAGAGGCATGAATTTGTAAAGAGGAGAAAGAGAGGCCACTGTGTAGCAGGTCAGCTAAGTAATCCAGGATAACAGGGAGGGAGAGCTGTGCCGTATTGGCCCCCTTAGCTTGGATACAGGTGCAGAAACTTTTTCATTTGTCAGCATAAGACTTTCTGGTGCTAGGACATCTGGCCTCATGTATAACATCTAGAACCTGCTTAATGAGGTTGGCAGATTGATCGGGGGTTAGGGAATAAGCCAGCTGCCAAACTGAGAGTCTGCAATTGGGGATGCATGAATTCCCCTTCCCTCTGGGTCAGGAGGTTTGGAATCTGAGGAAGATGCCATGGTGGCAGTGGGGACAGGCTGTGCAGCAAGGGGTACCAGTGCTGGTGAGGCCAGTCTGGAGCTATAAGAATTGTCCTTGGTTTTTCCTCCTTTATTTTGAGCAGTACCCTGGGGATGAGAGGCAGTGGAGTAAAGGCATAGACTGATAGATTGGCCCAGGAGAAGGACAGGGCATCTACTTTCCAAGCCATGCAGTGATGCTCCCTGGTGCAGAACTTACTGAGCTGATGGTTGGTGTGGGAGGCAAAGAGGTCGACCTTCAGGGTGCCCCATTTCTGAGTTATTAGGGTGAAGGTTCTTCTGTTGAGCTGCCACTCGTGTGGGTCCAGAGGGTTTCTGCTTAAGTGGTCTGCCAGAGAGTTGAGAGAACCTGGTAGGAATTGTGCTAACAGGTGGAGTTGCATGACAGAGGCTGTGTGCCAAAGGGTCATGGCCAGCCTGCATAGAGGGTAAAAGTGAGTCCCTCCCTGCTTGTTGATTTACCATATCACAGTGGTGTTTTCTGTTTTGATCAGGAGAGCCCCTGGGGAGAGAAGGGGCTTGAAAGATATCAAGGCATGCTGGATAGCTATCATCTCTTTTTGGTTGATGTGCACATGGATTTGCTGTGGGCACCATTGGCCCTGTATGCACCTGCTGTCCAGGTGTGCACCCCAGGCATAGTCTGATGCATCTGTGGTAAGGGTCTGGGTGGCGGGAGGTGGTGAGAAAGGTAGTCCCTAGTTGTGGGAGCATGCTGTTGCTCACGAAAGAAAATCTTTTCTGAGGCACGGTATTATAGGTATAAGAGTCTCCAGGTCTTGTGAGTGTTGACACCAAAGGTTTTTTAGGTACCATTGAAGTGTCCTCATATGCAGTCTGGCATATGGAATGAGTAGAATGCAAGATGCCATGAACCCCAGAGCTTGCAGGAATTTCATTACGGATAACTGGGGTCTGGTGGCTAGTTGAGAGAAGTAGGCTGTTACGTAAGTTTGCTTTTCTGGTGTAAGGAATGCCATCTGGGATGCCGTGTCCAGGTTTGCTCCCAGGAATATAATCCTTTGGGTCAGTACCTGTTTGGATTTCTTTTCATTGATTGTGTACCCTAGGGAGGTTAGTAGGGACTTTACAAAGGCCAGGTGCTTGAGCAGCTTTTCCTGGCTGTCTGCCTGAATTAGGCAGTCATCTAAGTATGGGTAAATCTGGATAGTCCTTTGTCTGCAAAAAGGCAATGGCCAGAGCCAGACATTTTGTGAAAACTCTGGGAGCAGCAGATAAGCCAAAGGGTAGCACAGAGACCTGAAAGTGCTGAGATCCTGCCCTGAAACAGAGATATTTCTTGCATGACTCCCTGATAGGAATGTGGAGGTAGGCCTCTTTTAGGTCTAGGGTGGCTAGCCAAGCATCCTTGGAGAGCATGGGTAGCAGCTGCTGGAGGGTGAGCATTTTGAATTTTGGGATCACCAGGGAGGTGTTTAGAATGGATAGATCAAGGAAGGGGCACCAGGTGCCATCTTTTCTGGGTATCAGAAAAGTCTGGAGTAGAAACCTTGGCCTTTCTGTTCTGCAGGAATGTACTGTACTGCCCTCATAGAGAACAAGGAAAAGACTTGCTTTTGCACCTCTGCCCACTGGTTTCGAGGTAGATCTGGGAACCCTTTTGGAGTTGGAAGGGTGTGGAAAGAAAATTTGTATCCCTGGGACACTGTGTTGAGAACCCAGATGTCGTTGGTAATGGCGGCCCAGGTGCTTGCGTGAAAGGAGAGTTTTCCTCCTAGGGGTAAGTGAAGGTGGGCAGAGGGAGGAGGTGGGGGAGGAGAGTCATTGTGAGTTCTTACCATAAGGGGGTGGCTTAGAACTCCCTGGTTTTGAAGTGAAGGTAGTCCACTGCTTAGATCTCTGCATTCCCTGTGGCTGCTGTCTGGGGGGTCTGGTTCCCTGGGGTCTGGGTTGAACTGGCCTGGTGGGAGCAGGAAATGACCAGTGCTTGGTGGGACAAAGCCTGCTGAACCTGGGTGGCTGGACCTGTAAGAAATCCTTAACTGTCTGCATAGATTTTGCTTTTTCTTCCATCTTTTTTAAGACCTCTTCTGCCTTAGTGCCAAATAGGTTGTCTTTGTGCAAGGGGGCATCCAACAATTTAAATTTAACATGGTCTGTCAAGGGCTTTTCCTTAAGCCATGCATGCTTCTAAGGACAGATCCAGTGACTGCTGCCCTGCAAAAAGCTTCTAGGGCATCAAAACCACAGTGCAAGGTGTGTTTAGTTACTTGACTTGCAGAATGCATTAACTCTTGTAACTCTTTAGATTCTGCACAAGCAGGAAAGGAAGACATTTTTTAGTGCTCTGATAGCAAGAGTAGCTGAAATGTATACTTTTTTACCCCATCTGTCTAGTGCTCGGGAATCCCTGTCTGAGGGGGTGGGATTCTTAGCAGAGGTTGCTTTAATCCCTTTAGGCCCTCGAGAAATTACCTCAGGGTCAGCAAAAAAGAAATTTGTGTGAGTCAGGGACTCTGTAGTACCTGTCTGGTTTTCTAGGTGCAGGAGGAGGGTGTCAGGAGTCAAACTGGATTCCAGGAAAACATCCTCCACAACATCCAGGAATGGGGGGATGGCCAAGGTTCTGTGCTGTAGAAGATCTAAGAATTCCATGAGTCTCTTTTTAGACTGAGGGTAGTCCTGACTTTCCTACTGGAAATGCTCCCTTAAGGTATGAAGGGTTTCCACAAAGGAAAAATCCTCTGGGGGAGAGGCTGAAGGAATGGAATCCTCTGCATCAAAATCCTCATAAGCAGAGAGGGGTTGCATGTCTTCATATTCAGATGCATCAGAGTCATCGGACTCCTGTTCAGACAAAACTACAGGAGACAGATCTCTTTTCCTTTTGAAAGGGGTAGCTTGACTTCCCCTGATCAGCATGATAAGGTCTTCTGCCATTTTAAGCATGTGAGACTGAGGGAAGGAAACAGGTGCCTGAGATTGGGTCGTCGGTTTCTTGGGTGTGGTTCATACCCTGGGCCTAAGAAACTCAGTTGTTTTCGAAAGAACAGTCATCACGAAAGAAGACGTCGGTTTGTGTTGAGAATCTGTAGTGCAAAGGAATTCCTTGGAAGCCGGTGCCTGCTCAGCAGCTCCAGACCCATCCAAGGTAGAGACAACCGCAGGATACTTTGTCGAAGAAGAGTTTTGCGGCATACTGGACTCCAAAAGGGTCTCAGTAGCGGCCTGCGAATCCACAGAAGCGGGCATCAGGGTCTACGAAAGCGCCTCACTGAGGACCAGAGAACTGACGACTAGCTTAACAGGAGTGTCGTCAGTAGGTTTGGACCTGTGCAGTCTGTCTCTGCCTTTATCTTTGCATTTTTTTGGAAGATCTGCTGTCGGATGGCTTACCAAAGCTATTTCGGAGTTTGAGGACTGTAAGCGAAAATATCTTGCTACAATAAGGGCCCAATGACAGATAGTTCTGGCATCGAAAAGCACAGAAGCGACAGTGGGGGACGTCATGGTCTAGGCCTAAGCAAGTGATGCAGTAAGAATGAAAGTTTCGGTGTGGTATTTGCTTTCCACAGGCGAGAAAATTGTTAATTTTTTCTGACATTGGTTAGTGCAAGAAAAAAGGATCCCCAATGGGGTACTTAGCTTTAGAAGACTTCAGTTTCCATAAGGTAGATGAAACTCGGGTAGCGGACAACTGGCACTCATGCGAACTACTTCTGCTTCTGGCTCCACAGCAAGAAACACTAATGTAATGGCGTCGGCTGCCTTACTTTACACTACTGATGACCTGACGTCAATCCTAAAGTGACAGCAACCGATGCAAAAATACTAAGCCTCTGGTATTCGGGCCGGCTGAGGGCTACCCTGGCAGGGATAACCCAAATGTGATGACTGCAACAGTGAAACATGAAGAACATCAGCACTTTTTATCATTAACATTCACTTCTGCCGCCTTTGTGAAACAAGGTTCACAAAGCTTTGCTTTGATGAAAGAGACTTGACACAAATAGCCTTTTCAGGTGCAGACTTCTTTTGACCTTTGAAAGCAGTAGGAGAAACAATATTACTTTGCATTTTGAATATGGCATTTGTCAGCACTCAGAGTCTGACAACTCTTTTGTGAGTGCTTTACAGTGGAAGATATTTGCTTTGTTTTGATATAAATTCTGTTTGTGTGGCTGGGGTACAGGATTGGAATGTTGCTAGGAGGCATTTGACAGAATCATTTTCCCAGCGGCACAGGTTTGAATAACAGCTCACGCTTTTAGAGCCAGCAGGAGGCGATGGTGTATATGGCTGATGTTGGCTCACCCACTTTTTTATGGTGGATAGCAAGGCCTCAGTGCATAAGCACTGCCTACTGGAGTACAGGTACTTGCACAGGTACAGATAAAAAAAAAAAGAAAGGTTGCCGACCTGTTACGTTGACCATATGCACTGATGCCAGGTGACTTATGGAAGTTGACATTTGCACATTAGTATTGCAGGCTCTGCTATGGCAGTGTCTTGTCAAACCACAAGACGGTGGGAAGTAGAACCATAAATGAATTCCTGAAACGGTATAAGATTGTGGCTATTCAGTGGTCACCTCTCACTCTTTAGTATTTGTGAAGAAAAACATGATGGTTCCACACTTCCTCTATATGGTGAAAGAAGATGTTGCTCCCCCCAGAATAAGGGGAATAAAAGTCCAATCAGTCATCAAATCCATAAAACAACTAATTTTAAATAAAATAATAAAGCAACAAAGATTCAAGTACTATACAGACTTTAATAAAACTCACATACTCTTAGTGCCTAGACTATTGCCTTGAAAGTCATCAAAGCCTGCTGAAGCTTGTGTGGGAAGGGACCAAAAAAAGATATAAAAGTGCTGAACTATAAACAATCTAGTTGGAAATTGATTAGCTACTGAAAAACTGCATGTACCTGGAAGAACAAAGAGAAGTTATCTCTTTGGACTTCATGAACTTACACATCTAGACTGATTTATAGGAAGAAAACATGGGTTACTCCTTCTGATAGATCAGATATTCTTCCCTACAGATAATGGTTTGCAGTTCAGAGATCTTGCAAGAAGAGGTGATGTCCATCAACCACAGTTACTTCCAAGACATGAGCCAGACCACCCAGTTCAAATGGAGTATAGACAAGCTTGTCACACCTAACATTTAAAATTCATGGGTTCTTCAATGGTGGGTGAAGACAAGGAGCACTTAAGTAAATGCTTACTAGCCAGTGCTGGACTACAGTTCTGTGTTCCACAGGACTGTCATGTGTGGCTATGTTAAAGGGGTGCAGCACTGCCATAGAGTAAAGAAGAATTAAATTATAAAGGTGCCTGAGCTGAGGAAGGACAACCTGCAATTTAAATGATTGAGGAAGCACAGGACCCATTATAGAGTACAATGCCCTTTTGGTATATACCTCACAAGACATCTACAACAACTGGAAAGGCCACAGAAATGCCTCACAAAGAGGATTACCAGCCTCAAAGAGATGCCCTATGCAGACCGTCTCAAAAAACTGCAGCTTTACTCCGTTGCATATCGCCTACTCAGAGGCGATCTCTGCCTAACATACAAAGCTATGTCAAACCCAGAGCTTTTAGACATGCTCCACTTAAAGAAATCCCAATCCCTACGAGCTACACGCTCTAGGGACCTAAACCTCATCACCACAATAAACAGAACATGCTGGATGGATAGATTCCTGTCCCAGAGACTTCCCATACTCTGGAACAAACTACCTATCTATATCAAACAACACTTCTCATTAGCACTCTTCAAGAAAAATCTTGATGACTGGATGGGAGATAGGAAATTCACCCTGGGGATCACTTCTGTGGCTCTGCTCGACAGTGGCACAGGAAAATAATTTTCTTGGGTGGCGAAAGCCAGGGTACGTTTGGCTAGGCTTATATAGGCCCTAGGGCCAATAGCCTAGTACCTACCTATGAACCTATACTTTTTCACTTGTATGGAGAACCCTGACACTTTCCAAAGCATTTGGTAAATGGAAGGCTTCAAGCATATCCATGCTATCTGAGGAACTGACTGTGGCTCTGATCACTAACTCATCTGTGCCGTGGTGCAGCTTCACTTACAGCATGCAAAGCACAAGTCACCTCTGCCAGTCAGGCTGGACTGGAAGCAACTGATGGCCCTCACCTGCAAATAGGAATTCCAGTTAGCACTGTCAAACTGGTTCACAATACTGGCCCAAATGGAGGATGTGGCTGGTGCAAAAAAGCAGATATCAAACTCCATCATGCAATGTGCCAAATTGCTATGCCCGCCCATCTGGCACCAAAATCAGATATGGATATTTGATGAGTGCCTGGATCTTGTAGCCCAATAGAAGCAGGCAAAGCTGGTCAACTATTCAATCAAGAGTTTGCCAGAGGCTGGAATCAGAAAGGGAAGTGTATTGGAGTCAGGTGGCAGCTGACCTTGAGAAGGCAGCCTCCAGACATGAGTACCGCATCCCGTACAGCATCCTCAAATGATTGAGTGGGAAGACCAAATCTAGCAGCAACAACATCAAAAAAGTCGATGGGACATTCGTGCACACACCTCGTGAATGCCTGAAACATTGAAGGGAATTCTTTCAAGAGCTTTACAACCATGACCCGCCTCATGTACCAATGGTTGATCCACCACCCATTGATCTCCCTGAGGCCCCAATGACTTATGCAAAGCCAACAGTCAAAGAGGTGAAATCAGAACACCAAGAAATGGCAAGGCACCAGGAGTAGATCAGGTCACTGTGTAAGCAATCAAGGCTGGAGGCAATGACTCCATGCACTGACTGAGCTGCTATGGGTTATGGACCAGATACCATCCACATGGAAGAAGGCCATCATCGCACCCATCCATTAGAAGGGAGGCAACAGGGAATACAAGAACTACTGCAGCATCAGCCTGCTCTCCATCATAGGCAAAGTTTTTTATGAAGATCATACAATCTGGGCTGCAGAAACACAGCAAGCAAACCAGCAGGGAAGAACAGGCCAGATTCAGACCAAACAGAGGATGCTATGATCAAATCTTCACCATCTATCAGCTAATGGAGGAAAGAATCTGGTGTGGACAATTTACAGTTATTATCTTTATTAATTTCAAGTCCGCATTTGACTGTATCCACTAGCCTGCCCTGGGGAAGACATTGGAGACCAACCACATGCTGAAGAAATTATTATTATTATTATTATTATTATTATATTATTAAGTTCAAGTCCGCATTTGACTGTATCCACTGGCCTGCCCTGGGGAAGACATTGGAGACCAACCACATGCTGAAGAAAATCATCAGACTTCTTTAAACATTGTACAACAGTTTCTACAGTCAAGTGTTCATTCAGAATGAACTGTCTGAAGAGCTTACTGTCCAGACTGGGGTCCATCAAGGGGATGTGGTCTCTCCACTGCTGTTCAACATAGTGGTGAATGCCATCCTGAGGAGAGTATTTGAGGGCAGGAGTGGAGTCCAGTGCGACGAAGCCCATTCTGTGACTGATCTGATGTTCACTGATGACAGTGCCATTTTTGCATACAGTAATGCTGAGGCCACAGATATCTTCTACGACATCGCCTGATAAATGCAGACAAGACCAAAGTGATGGCAACCAATGGGTCACAAGCCATTTTCCACCTCAGGGGTATTCAGATCAAACAAATGGAAGAATTCAAGTATCTGGGTTCCCTGGTCTAGGAGAAGAAGGTGGCATCAACAGTCCATAGCAGAATTAGCAAGCCACTGTGGCACTTGCCTCACTCAAGTGGTGCCTATGGAAGAGGACAAACTTCTCTTTCACCACCAACATTTGCCTTTTTCAGACACTAATCTTGCCAATTCTCCTTTATGGACTGGGAATGTGGATCTTCCTCAGCCAGACCTGAACATGCTTGAGGTTTACCAAATGTGATGCCTGCACCAAATCTTGGGAATCTTGCTTTGTGATAACATTAGAAATGAGAGCATCTGGACCAGATGTGATCAGCAGCCAATGATTAGTGAACAGATACAGAACAGGAGGCTGCACTGGTGTGGACATGTCTGCAGGATGAACACCCACCAGTTGCCATACAGACTATTATGGAGAGAGCTCACCACATACTGGAGAATTCACAAATCTGTACCAAAGAAGACGTAGGCTAAACATGTTGAAGACGACCTGAGAAGCTGGCAACTTGACCTACAGGAGGCCAGAAACATTACCATGGACAGAACAGCATGAAAAGGTATCATGAAGAAAGTCCAGAATCCAGCAACACCCACAGCAGTGTACCGACTACAGGGTCAACCACCTTTGGTAGCCTCCAATTAGTGACAAAAGAAGAAGATCTAGAATCAAGAATGGGTTTTGGTCATTTTCTCCTCCTCTGAAATATGTGAACAGATGCAGAATTAGAGGGAAAAGTGATGTAAACACATTCGCTGTTGAGTCCACTTTACTCTGCTGAACTGAGGAGAATGTGAGGAAACTGATTAGACTGAAGTAAAAATGATCACTCTGTGGTGCCTCATTCCCAGAAGACATCTACCAGACAGTATTCTCTTATTCTGGGATCCAGATGTGGTCTGGGGCTACAGTTGAGGATATCAACACTAGCACACTACTAAGAAAATAGGGAAGACCTGGTCGACTGTCCACCTCTATGCAGCAGACAGATGTCATCTTAGCTTAGAATGGACAGTGGTATTAAGTGCTGGGTTGGAAAGGTACATTGCTGTGATTGCATCATCAAACTAATCTGGCACCGGGCTAGAGAGTGACAGAAATAGAAAATAGAGGCAATAAAACAGCATTACAGAGCCGGTGAAAAGACATTCAGCACTAGTGAAGGAACAAACAAGGGTAACTCAAAGCATGGCAGGACAATATCACTCTGCAATGTAACCTGTCTGGGAAGGAAGGTGGAAAGCTGCAAGCAAATTCACAGGAGCGCAGTTGTAGAAACAGTAGCATAGAAACGAGTCAGTGACAAGAGGGGTGGGGCATGCACATATCTTGGTAAGGGTTCTGCAGAAATGACACAAGGGAGAGAGAAGCTTGGAGTAGCAATCAGCATAACATTTTACATCAGATGTAGCAAGAAAAACACCAAACCAAAAATGGGACATAGGAGCAAGTAGGGTCTAAACCTAGCAGAAGATAGAGTCAGAACCTAGCAGGAGGCAGGGTCCAAACCTAGCAGAAGGCAGGGTCAGAAACTAGGTTAACTGCCCAGACAGATAAAGTGAATGTTTTGGGGAGTAGGGACAGCTGATGGACTGCTACTAGGGACAGCTGATGGACTGCTAAACAGAGAAGGAAGATGAGAGACTAGAGGAGAGAATAAAGAAACAAGATAGAAAGATGTAATATTCATTGTGGGAATAAAGAAATGTGATAGAAGGAAGTGGCAATATTCATGGGGGTATAAAGAAACAGGATAGAAGGAAGTGGTAACATTCATGGGGTATGAAGAAATGGGAAAGAAGGAAGAGGCAACATTCATGGGGGTATAAATAAATGGGATAGAAGGAAGTGGTACCATCCATGGGGGGTATAAAGAAACAGGATAGAAGGAAGTGGTACCATCCATGGGGGTATAAAGAAACAGGATATACAAAAGTGGTAACATCCATGGGGGTATAAAGAAATGGGATAGAAGGAAGTGGTAACATTCATGGGGGGTATAAAGAAACAGGATAGAAGGAAGTGGCAACATTCATGGGGGTATAAAGAAATGGGAAAGAAGGAAGTGGTACCATCCATGGGGGGTATAAAGAAATGGGAAAGAAGGAAGTGGTAACATTCATGGGGGGTATAAAGAAACAGGATAGAAGGAAGTGGTAACATTCATGGGGGGTATAAAGAAATGGGAAAGAAGGAAGTGGTACCATCCATGGGGGGTATAAAGAAATGGGAAAGAAGGAAGTGGCAATAATCATGGGGGTATAAAGAAACAGGATAGAAGGAAGTGGTAACATTCATGGGGCGTATAAAGAAATGGGAAATAAGGAAGTGGTACCATCCATGGGGGTATAAAGAAATGGGAAAGAAGGAAGTGGTAATATTCATGAGGGTATAAAGAAATGGGATAGAAGGAAGTGGCAAATATTCATGGGGGGTATAAAGAAACAGGATAGAAGGAAGTGGTAACATTCATTGGAGGTATAAAGAAATGGGATAGAAGGAAGTGGTAACATTCATGGGGTGTAAAGAAACAGGATAGAAGAAAGTGGTAACATTCATGGGGGGTATAAAGAAATGGGAAAGAAGGAAGAGGCAACATTCATGGGGGTATAAAGAAACAGGATAGAAGGAAGTGGTAACATTCATGGGAGGTATAAAGAATTGGGAAAGAAGGAAGTGGTAACATTCATGGGGTATAAAGAAATGGGAAAGAAGGAAGTGGTAACATTCATGGGAGGTATAAAAAAATGGGATAGAAGGAAGTGGTAACATTCATGGGAGGTATAAAGAATTGGGAAAGAAGGAAGTGGTAACATTCATGGGAGGTATAAAGAAATGGGATAGAAGGAAGTGGCAATATTCATGGGGGGTATAAAGAAACAGGATAGAAGGAAGTGGTAACATTCATGGGGGGTATAAAGAAATGGGAAAGAAGGAAGAGGCAACATTCATGGGGGTATAAAGAAACAGGATAGATGGAAGTGGTAACATTCATGGGGTATAAAGAAATGGGAAAGAAGGAAGTGGTAACATTCATGGGAGGTATAAAAAATGGGATAGAAGGAAGTGGTAACATTCATGGGAGGTATAAAGAATTGGGAAAGAAGGAAGTGGTAACATTCATGGGAGGTATAAAGAAATGGGAAAGAAGGAAGTGGTAACATTCATGGGGGGTATAAAGAAATGGGAAAAAAGGAAGAGGCAACATTCTTGGGGGTATAAAGAAACAGGATAGATGGAAGTGGTAACATTCATGGGGTATAAAGAAATGGGAAAGAAGGAAGTGGTAACATTCATGGGAGGTATAAAGAAATGGGATAAGGAAGTGGCAATATTCACCGGGGGTATAAAGAAACAGGATAGAAGGAAGTGGTAACATTCATGGGGGGTATAAAGAAATGGGAAAAAAGGAAGAGGCAACATTCATGGGGGTATAAAGAAACAGGATAGATGGAAGTGGTAACATTCATGGGGGGTATAAAGAAATGGGAAAGAAGGAAGTGGTAACATTCATGGGAGGTATAAAGAAATGGGAAAGAAGGAAGTGGTAACATTCATGGGGGGTATAAAGAAATGGGATAGAAGGAAGTGACAATATTCACGGGGGTATAAAGAAACAGGATAGAAAGAAGTGGTAACATTCATGGGGGGTATAAAGAAATGGGAAAGAAGGAAGAGGCAACATTCATGGGGGTATAAAGAAATGGGATAGAAGGAAGTGGCAATATTCACGGGGGTATAAAGAAACAGGATAGAAGGAAGTGGTAACATTCATGGGGGGTATAAAGAAATGGGAAAGAAGGAAGAGGCAACATTCATGGGGGTATAAAGAAATGGGATAGAAGGAAGTGGCAATATTCACGGGGGGTATAAAGAAACAGGATAGAAGGAAGTGGTAACATTCATGGGAGGTATAAAGAAATGGGATAGAAGGAAGTGGCAATATTCACGGGGGTATAAAGAAACAGGATAGAAGGAAGTGGTAACATTCATGGGAGGTATAAAGAAATGGGATAGAAGGAAGTGGCAATATTCATGGGGGGTATAAAGAAACAGGATAGAAGGAAGTGGTAACATTCATGGGAGGTATAAAGAAATGGGATAGAAGGAAGTGGCAATAATCATGGGGGTATAAAGAAACAGGATAGAAGGAAGTGGTAACATTCATGGGAGGTATAAAGAAATGGGATAGAAGGAAGTGGCAATATTCACGGGGGGTATAAAGAAACAGGATAGAAGGAAGTGGTAACATTCATGGGAGGTATAAAGAAATGGGATAGAAGGAAGTGGCAATATTCACGGGGGGTATAAAGAAACAGGATAGAAGGAAGTGGTAACATTCATGGGGGGTATAAAGAAATGGGATAGAAGAAGTGGCAATATTCATGGGGATATAAAGAAACAGGATAGAAGGAAGTGGTAACATTCATGGGAGGTATAAAGAAATGGGATAGAAGGAAGTGGCAATATTCATGGGGGGTATAAAGAAACAGGATAGAAGGAAGTGGTAACATTCATGGGAGGTATAAAGAAATGGGATAGAAGGAAGTGGCAATATTCATGGGGGTATAAAGAAACAGGATAGATGGAAGTGGTAACATTCATGGGGTATAAAGAAATGGGAAGGAATGAAGTGGTAACATTCATTGGGGGTATAAAGAAACAGGAAAGAAGGAAGTGGGAACATTCATGAGGGTATAAAGAAAAGTACAATTGTGCACACTTACCATAAATGTAGATGTTCAAGTGTATTCACTGTTGCAGTCATCACCTTTGGGCTATTTGCTTGCAGTAGCCCTCAGTTGGCCTGATTATCAAAGTCTTGGGTCCTGCATCAGTTGCTGTCTCATCTTCCATGACGTCAGGTAGTCAGGGGTATAAAGCATGCAGCCGATGCCATTACATCAGTTTTTCTTGCCCCTGATGTCAGGTGCCCCCATAATGGGAAGCAATTGTATACAAGGTTACACCTCCAACAAAAAAGCAAATACATCAAAAAGCTTTAAGCATAGTAAACAAGAATAGAGGTATAGTCAAAAGAAATCATGGGGCTGAAGGGAAGGTAACCAGGACTGCAACAGTGAATACACTCAAACATCTACATTTATGGTAAGTGTGCACAACTGTATTATGTTCTTCGTGTTTCACTTGTTGCAGTCATCACATTTGGGTACATTCCCAAAGCTAAGGATGGGAGGAGGTTATTAGATAGCATTAGAACCAGCTATAAGGCTCTGCAAGACTGCAGTGGCAAAGCCAGCTCTGGATTTAGAAAAAATTGGCAAGTGGTAATGCTTGGTGAAGGTATGTACAGAACTCCAGGTAGCAGCTTCTAGGATGTCCCTGGTAGTGACACCTCTGCGAAAGGCTGTAGAGGTAGATGCAGCCCTGGTTGAATGTGGTATTATCCCCTGTGGGGTAGGATTTCCATGGTGCTTATAGCAGAAATGAATGCAATGGCCTATCCACTTAGAAATGGTTTGCTTTGAGATGGCCTTCCCCTCTGCCCCTGCAGCAAATGCAACCAGCAGCTGTTCAGATTTCCTGAGAGGTTTAGTCCTGTCCAAGTAAAATCTAAGTTGTCTGTGCACATCTAAGGAGTGCAGTATTCGTTCCCCTTTGTTCTGTGGATTAGAAAAGAAGGTTGGCAAATGAATGGACTGACTAAGGGCCACACTGGATACCACCTTGGGCATGAAGGAGGGATTGGTCCTGAGGTACACCCTGTCTGCATGAAAGATGATGAAAGGCTCCACTGCCATGACTGCCTGTAATTCAGACACCATTCTTCCTGAAGTGATGGCTGGAAGGAAAGTTGTTTTCTAAGAAAGGAATTTCAACTCTGCATTTGCAGCTGGCTCAAAGGGAGGTAGAGTGAGCTTTTCCAATACAAAGTTAAGGTCCCAGGCTGGAGTCGGAGCTCTCCTGGGTGGTCTTAAGTTTTTGGCCCCTCTGAGGAATTGCTTCAGCAGTGGATGAGAGATGAGGAGTGGTTCTGTGTTGTAATGAGCTGAAATGGCTGAGGCATGAATTTTGATGGAGAAAAAGGAAAGGCCCTTGTGAAGCATCTCAGTTAAGTATTGAAGAATCTGAGGTAAATTGGGTGCTGCTGTGCCCATCCCTTGAGTTTGGCTCCAGGAACAGAATATTTTCCATTTTTCAGCATAGGATTTTCTAGTACAAGGTCTCCTTACCTCCAGAATGACATCCATCACTTGCTTACTGAGGGATGGTAATGGACAGATCAGGTAATTAGCCAGGTGGCCAGGTTCAGGGTTTGAAGCTGTGGGTGCAGAATCTGGCCCTCCTGCTGGGACAGCAGGGCAGGGGTCTGAGGCAGGTGCCATGGTGTCAGCAGTGACACACTGCGCACAAGAGGGGGTTTGGCCTGGCCAGTCTGGTGCAATCAGTATCATCCTTGGTTTGTCCTGTTTGATCTTTAGTAGTACTTTGGAGAGGAGAGGCAGAGGAGGAAAGGCATAAACTGATAGATTTTTCCAGTTGAAGGACAGGGCATCCACTTTCCAAGCTTGTTTGTGGGGAGTCCTTGTGCAGAATTTGTCCAATTGGTAGTTCTGGGGGGAAGCAAACAGGTCTATCTCTGGGCTCCCCCATTTGTTTCTCAACATGTTGAATATCTTTGGTTCCAGTTTCCACTCGTGTGGGTCCATGAGACTTCTGCTTAGGTCGGCTGCCAGTGTATTTAGCTTTCCTGGCAGGAATTAAGCCTGTAGGTGCACTTGGTAGCTCAAGTCTATGTTTCACAGAGCCATGGCTAGTCTGCAGAGAGGGTATGAGTGGGTTCCCCCTGCTTGTTTATGTACCACATAACAGTGGTGTTGTCCGTCTTTACCAATAATTGTTCTGGAAGAATGTGGCCCTTGAAGGCTGTCAGAGCATTCTGTACAGCTAACATTCCTTTTTGATTGATATACAGGTGTATTTGACTTGGGTTCCATTTGCCCTGAATGCACTGCCCTGCCAAGTGAGCCCCCCAATGCATAGTGTGATGCATCTGTTGTTAGGGTTTGGGTGGCAGGGGGTAGAGTGAATGGCAGTCCCTTGTTGTGTTGGCAAGTCTCTGCTCACCAAAGGAACTCTATCTGTAGACAAGGTATGATAGGAATGATTGATTCTAGATCCTAAGAATGTTGACACCATAGGCTTTATAGATACCATTGTAGTTTCTTCATATGCAGTCTTGCAAATGGAATTAGTAGAATGCAAGAGGCCATGAACTCCAGGGCTTGCAGATAGCTGGGTCTTTGTGGCCAGTAGTTTGAAGTAGGCTGTCAAATGAACGTGTTTCTCTGGCGTAAGGTAGGCCATCTGGGAAGTTGTATTCAAGCTTGCTCCCAGGAATACAATTTGTTGGCAGGGTACAAGATGGGATTTCTTTTCGTTTATGGTGTACCCCAGAGAAGTTATCAATTTCTTTACAAATGCCAGATGTTTTAATAGTATGTCCTGGCATTCTGCCTGAATTAGACAATCATCCAGGTATGGGTATATTTGAATATTTCTTTGCCTGCAAAATGCAATGACTGGAGCTAGGCACTTTGTGAATACCCTGGGTGCAGTAGATAAGCCAAAGGGCAGTGCAGAGAACTGGTAGTGCATGTAGCCTGCTTTGAAGTGTAGGTATCTTCTACAAGATTCCCTTATTGGGATGTGCAGGTAGGCTTCTTTTAAATCCAATGTTGCCAGCCAGGCATCTTTGCCTAGCATGGGAAGCAGGTGATGAAGAGTTAGCATCTTGAATTTTGGGATTACCAAAAATGTGTTTAGGATAGACAGGTCCAGGATAGGACACCAGGAGTTATCTTTTCTGGGTACCAGGAAATGTCTTGAGTAGAAACCTTGCCCCCATTCTTCTTCTGGAAAAGGATGAATAGCCCTGATGCTTAAACGTGAGATAACTTGTTTTAAGCCTCTGCCCACTGATTTGGGGGTAGGTCTGGCCAACCGTATGGGGTTGGTAAGGAGTGGAAGTGGAATCTGTATCCTTGGGAAACTATATTTAAAACCCATTTGTCCTGGGTAATGAGTTCCCAATTTATTGCATGCAGGGCAATCTTTCCCCCTAAAGGAACAGTCAGTTGAGCAGGGCTTGGAAGGATTAAAGTTAAGGCACTGAGACAGTTTACCATAGGGGGGAGTCTTACTACTCCCTGCTTTGGCCTGTGAATACCTTGGGACTGAAGCCTGGGTGTTCTGCTGGTTTTGGGTTTGGACTGAGAAGGCCTGGAAGAGGCAGGAAAGGACCAATTCTTAGAGGGCCAATTCCTACTAAATCTGGGAGGTAACACTTGCAGGAAATCTTTACAGTTTGCATAGATTTAGCTTTTTTTTCCTTCATCTTTTTAAGTACTTCTTCTGCTTTGTTGCCAAACAGGTGATCTTGGTTTAAGGGAGCATCCAGTAATTTAGCTTTAACATGATCAGGCAAAGATTGCTCCTTAAGCCAAGCATGCCGTCTAAGTACAGACCCAGTGACAGCAGCCCTGCAAGATGCCTCTAATGAATCAAGACCACATTGTAAAGTATGTTTTCCAACTTGTTCAGCAGAATGCATTAAATCCTGTAATTCTTTATTTTCAGCACAGTCAGGAATCAACATCATTTTCTGTTTAAGCAATCCAATAATATGCTGCTGATACTTTAGCATATGAAACTGGCAGTTTAAGGCCATAATGGCCAAAGTTGCAGAAGTGTATACTTTCTTACCCCATCTATCCAGCACCCTGGACTCTCTATCAGAGGGATAGGATTTTTGGCAGTAGTAGCCTTGATGCCCTTGGGTCCCTGTGAAATGGTCTCAGGATCCGCAGTAGGATTTTTAAAGAGGAACTTGTGAGAGTCAGGTACCCTGTAATACCTATCAGATTTTCTGGGAGCAAGAGGTAAAGTGTCAGAGGCCAGGCTAGATTCCAAGAAGGCATCATCTACAATGTCTAGTACAGGAGGGATAGCTAAATGCCTGTGTTGAGGTAGGAGTAAGAATTCCCTAAGCCTCTTTTTGGAGTCAGAGTAATCCTGGCTTTCCCAGAGGAAATGCTCCCTAAGAGTATGCAAGGTTTCACCAAAAGAGAAATCTTCTGGAGGGGAAGCAGAGGGAATGGAGTCCTCTGCATCAGAATCCGCATAGGTAGATAAGGGCAAATCCTAGTCATCAGAGAAAACAGAAATTTCAGAATCCTGATCAGAAGAATCAGAAGGAAAATCAGTCCTAGGTTTCTTAGAGAGGGAAGGGTGGCTTCCCCTGATTAGAGTAATAAGATCTTCATCCATTCTTATTATTTGTTTTTTAGGCATAGGGGCCTGACCATGCAGTCTGGCAATCGGTTTTCTAGACATGGATCGAGTTAGGCCTTGAAGAAGAAGATGGCATTGGCTTAATATGCAAGTCAGTAGGCCTGAATACACCCTTAGAAGCCGGTGCCTGCACAGCGGCTCCGGACCCATCCAAGGTAGAGACATCCGCAGGTTCCACAGTCGAAGAAGCATCTTGCAGCATCCCGGACAATGAATTGGTCTCAGTAGAGGCCTGCAAATCTGAAGTAGTGGGTATCAGGGGCTGCAAAAGTGCCTCACTGAGTACCAGCGAACTGGTGACTAGCTTAGGAGAAGCGTCGCCGGCAGCTTTGGACCTGTGCGGTCTGTCTCTGTCTTTATCTTTGCATTTTTTTCAGAATGTCGGTAGTCAGGTTGCTTACTGAAGCCATTTCTGGATAATTGAACCGAGTACCAAAATATTTGGAAGTGTAAATGAACCAATGATGACGAGGTTTGAATAAGGCACAAAACCGACAGCGAGGCACATCGTGGTCTGGGCCTACGCAAGGAATGCAGTACGAATAAAAATCTTTATGAGGTATTTGCTTTCCACAAGAAATACAATTATTAACTTTTACTGACATCGGTTTAGAGCAAAAAAAAGGATCCCCAATGAGGTACTTAGCTTAGTTGAAGACTTCGGATCTGAAACTCGAAAATGAAAATTTCAGGAGTTGGCCGACCGGCACTTGTGAACTGCTTCTGCTTCAGGCACCGCAAGGCAAGAAAGACTAATGTAATGGGCATCGGCTGCATGCTTTATACCCCTGACTACCTGACTTCATGGAAGATGAGACAGCAACCGATGCAGGACCCAAGACTTTGATAATCAGGCCGACTGAGGGCTATTGCAAGCAGATAACCCAAATGTGATGACTGCGACAGTGAAACACGAAGAATATCAGGATAGAAGGTAGTGGCAACATTCATGGGGGATATAAAGAAACAGGATAGAAGGAAGTGGTAACATTCATGCAGGGTATAAAGAAACAGGATAGAAGGAAGTGGTAACATTCATGGGGGGTATAAAGAAATGGGAAAGAAGGAAGTGGTAACATTCATGGGGTGTACAAATCTTTCAGAAGCACACTGGGAGATTCAGATCACTAAGATGGATACATCAGGGATAGAACATGAGAGCTTCTTGCACCAAGAAGGATAGAATTCCGAAATTGGGACTAACTAAATTAGAAGGAGTCATGGCAGTCCATTTTAAGGCACTGTTCTAGAACAGCTGTCATTTCATTGTATGGTTTAGGGTAGGAGGATGTTCTAGAACAGTTATCATTTCATTGTATGGTTTAGGGTAGGAGGATGTTCCAGAAGTTATTTCATTGTATGGTTTAGAGTAGGAGGATGTTCTTGAACAGTTATCATTTCATTGTATGGTTTACAGTAGGATGATGTTCTAGAACAGTTATAATTTCATTGTATGGTTTACAGTAGGAGGATGTTCTAGAACAGTTATAATTTCATTGTATGGTTTAGGGTAGGAGGAAGGATAAGAATATAAAGATCAAAGAATATGACATGGGATTTTAGAAGGGCGGATTACTCTGTACTGTGAGAGATGGTCAAACTGATGAGTAAACAAGCTACAGGAATGGGGGTAGTGACGGAGCAGTGAGGAGGAGGAGGAGGCAAAAAAGGCAAAAGGAGGAGAAGGCCAACATGTCAGCTTAGGAAGGTGAGGCTAACAATTAGGGAAAAGTCCTTGACTACATGAGGGTGAAAGCACCGGGTGAAGAAGAACAGTACAAGAATGCTAGCTGAAAGGCAACAAAGATGGTTAAGCCAACAAAGATAAAACGTTCAACACAACTGATCAAGAAGGAAAGCAATGTTGCTTTAAGCAGCATAGCAGAAGGAGAGAAGGTTAAAGTAGAACTGTTCATACTCAGCAAAGATGGGAAGGAGATCACAGAAAAATGAAAAAATGCAGATACTGAATACATGTTTTGCTTCAACCTTCAAAAAGAAAGCAAGGGAAGGGTGTCATGCCAGGATGGGGGGGTATTGGGGAGACATGAGCACAGAGAAAGAGCAGTGGAGAGGTAACTCAGTGACTTTAGTAATGACAGGATTCCTCTCAGGGTTTTTACAAATCTGAGCAGTGTGTTGGCAGACCTCCTTGCAGATCTTTGACAGATCACTGGTTAGTGCCGAAATGCAAGATAACTATAAGACTAGTGAACCTGAACCCTGCAACTGGTCAAGTTGCTTTTCACATGTACTGTTTGATTTTTATCTAGTTTTTTCATTTATTTATTTATATTAGATAATGATTTATTTTGCCTGAAATTATGTTATTTTCTTTATTTCCTGCTAAGGTATGTGAGCAAGTTTTTTTTTTCTTTTGTGGTTTGTTGGCAAGTTTCTTTTTATGTCTTTTATAGTACCTTTTTTGTTATGGTGGAGTTTTTATTTTGTATAGGTTGGTGTTCAGTTTCTGTGTGGGATTTTGGTTGAGATTGGGTTTGTGTTATTTTTTAGTTACTTATGTACAGCAGAATTACTTTTGGCCACACTCTTTTGCATGTTTTAGGGGACAATTCTGGGAAGCACTGTGTTGATGATTTTTGTGTATTTTTTTAATCAAGTTTTGCTTTGTGTATTCTTTTTTTTTGTCTGACTAAGTTAAGTACAACAGGATTGCTGTCTGATGAAACCACTGTACTGATTTTCCATGTTTCTCCTTAGCTCCTACTATTGTGTGACTATGGAGTTAATTTACATTATTAAGCAGAGAAGCCCACCTTGCAAAAACACATACTCGTTGTTATTAGGGAACTCTTTTTTTTTTTTTTTTTTCATTTTAAAGCTATTGACAAATAGTTCCTCACAGAACACTGATCTGCTTATAAGTAAGGGATGTTCCTTTGAACAAGAGGAGAACAGATAAAAATCCAGGAAACTACAAACCTGTGAGCTTAACAACAAAGGAAAGGAAAGTTACGGATAATTTTTTTAGAGGAAAGCTGGTAGTATTTTTAGAGGAAAACAATGTTTAGAACAGCCTCCAATTTGGGGTCATGACCAGAAAGAACTGTCTATCAAACCTGACCCAGATTTTTGACTGGGTTGCAGATGAACTTGACAGGGAAGTACCAATATATGCTATCTACACTGATTTCAGCAAGGTGTTTAAATCAATCTGAAAGGAAAAATGGAGATGGTGGGTGTAGGTCTGATATTCAGGAAGTGGACAGTTGCATGGCTGAATCTTAGGACACAGAGATTTGTTGTGATATAGGGACTACAGCAAAAATTAATACAGTGGCTAGAGGGGTACTGAAGGAACTTGTCTTTGGGCCAACACTCTATAGTGCTTTGGTACGAGCCACAGTTGAGGTTAAGGAGAAGAGGATCGACCTTCTTCTGATAACACAAAGAGAAGTGCAGTAATAAGAATGGAGGAATAGCCTAAAGAAGGATTTAGACAATTGGTCTGGTAGTTGGCTTAGAGGACTAATGAGCTGTTTCCTGTGGTCCAAAGGCTCAAGGTTTGATTCCCCCAGCCTCCATTGCCTGTCTGTGTGACTCTGAGTAAGCCACTTAACCAAACACCACTCCTGGGCCTAGTGTGAAAAAGGCTGATGGAGACCACTGCTCTACTCCAGAAAACAAACACAAGCAAAATAAAATAAAATAATATAACAGAGAGGCCAACTAAGTTCGCAGAAAGGCAGCCACCGAGGTTCACTGCAAATGAATGTAAAGACTTAGGCCACAAACCCTGGAGTGGAGTTTCAGTGGGAAATGATGGCAATAAACTGGGGGGGGGGGGTGAGTATTTGGGAGTGTTGATCACACCTGGAATGGGCCATCATGAGAACAGCGATAAGACAGTAGCATCAGTAAGCAGAATGTTAGGGTGTGCATTCAGGGCAATAAGGTCCAGAAATAAACAGGAAATGATTCTACAGTTTTAGAGACTTGGTCATCACACATTCTGAGCTATGCATTCAATTCTGGGGGCCATAAAAATAGAGACATCCAGTTCTGGGAGAAATTCAGAGGAGGACCTTCAGAAAGTGTGGGACAGAGAGGAAGAGACATGAGCAGAAATTAGATGAGCCGCAGTCACTGTCACTTGAGACAAAAAGACAGGAGAATATTAGTACACAAGCGCATGCCACGGAGATGTGAAGGGATAATCATGAACAGGAAGAATGGAGAAGGAAGGAAGGAAGGACACAGATAGCAGATTGTAGCGACTAACCATTGCTTGGATCACCAAAAGTACTTCTTCACAGAGAGGGTTGTATACCCGTGGAAAGGACTTCCCGAATGGATGGTGGAGTGAGAACCCAGAGAGACATTAAAAAGAGCTTGGAACCGTTGAAGAAAGGGCAAGTGGGAAGGTTTGTCTGTTAGTTGCCATACATGACTAAGGCTATGAGCTGCTGATAAGATTTATTCTGTAGTAAAAAGTTTGATTCCCTCAGCCTCCATTTGTATACTGTGTGACTCTGAACATATCACGTAACCAGGCAGTGCTGCCATGTTAACTCTGAAAAGAGGTAGGGGAGGCAGAGTTGTATATGCACTTAATGGCAAAATGGGAAGATTTATTGTCTCTTTTTGCCATCAAGCATATGTACTGCAACACTCACTTCCCAGGGATGCAAATGCCTGAAGAGAAATTCTTTGGATAATGGCATACTGTCAGATCTATATCACCTCTGTGTAGAGATGTTACAAGTGTCTGTGTCATCTTTATTCTGTAACATCTTATGGTATCATCTCTGTGTAGAGATGTTACAAGTGCCTGGGTCATCTTTATTCTGTAACATCTTATGGTATCATCTTTGTGTAGAGATGCTGCAAGTGTCTGCGCCATCTTTATTCTGTAACATCTCATGGTATCACCTCTGTGTAGAGATGTTACAAGTGTCTGCGTCATCTTTATTCTGTAACATCTTATGGTATTATCTCTGTGTAGAGATGCTGCAAGTGTCTGCGCCATCTTTATTCTGTAACATCTCATGGTATCACCTCTGTGTAGAGATGTTACAAGTGTCTGCGTCATCTTTATTCTGTAACATCTTATAGTATTATCTCTGTGTAGAGATGTTACAAGTGTCTGCACCATCTTTATTCTGTAACATCTCATGGTCCAGTGAAACCTACTTTTAAGGCCTTTATAGGAAGTAACAGTGTCCACTGCTCCAACTGGTCAATGTGGAATCTCTGCTCCTCAGGTCAACTTTCTCTAGCAGAAGATAACCCATGTGAGCTCTTGACCTGCTAGTGAAAAATCCAACTTTAGGATCTGTGTTGCTTTCTGTACTGAAAGGAGAGTCACAAACTAAGACTGGAGGGAAATGTCCAACACTTCAGACCCCGGTCATGTCCAACACTCCAGGCCCTGGTCATGTCCAACACTCCAGACTCCAGAACCCGGTCATGTCCAACACTCCAGGTCCCGGTTATGTCCAACACTCCAGAAACAGGTCCTGTCCAACACTCCAGGCCCCGGTCATGTCCAACACTCCAGACTCCAAGACCCGGTCATGTCCAACACTCCAGGCCCTGGTCATGTCCAACACTCCAGACCCCAGTTATGTCCAACACTCCAGAAACTGGTCATGTCCAACACTCCAGACCCTGGTCATGTCCAACACTCCAGAACCCGGTATTGTCCAACACTCCAGACCCCGGTCATGTCCAACACTCCAGACCTCGATCATGTCCAACACTCCAGACCTTGGTCATGTCCAACACTCCAGAACCCGGTCATGTCCAACACTCCAGACCCTGGTCATGTCCAACACTCCAGACCCCGGTCATGTCCAACAGTGCAGAGCCCAGTAACAAGGTCTTATGCAAAAATGAAATTGTTTAAGTACTATAACTTAGTAGCCAATTATTCCTTCCACTCCATTGCATCAACCATGTTCTTCGGTATACAGCTATTTATTTATTTGTTTAAATTTGTTAACCGAGAACGGATCCACTTGAACCATTTCAGACCTATCTGGGATACATATATGAAATACTTCAACAGTGATTAACAAACGGTTTGGTAACATTATCTAAACCCATAATAAGAAATAGGCCTAGAGTAACAGAACAGCATCTCACAGCTAAGATAAGAATTTAGACAGTGAACTCAAAGAAAAAACTGTATAGTATCTGCCTTATATACAGTTAGATGTAGGAAGGAGGGGGTAAGAAGCAGATGAATGAGATTAAGATAGGGAAAGGGGTCAATGGCTGGGTAAAAAGAAACTGGATGATACAGGTTGAAAGTAAGGAGATGGAAACTGTGAGATTCAGGGTTTAGTGGCATAGGTTATATTATATGCTAGATGCTAAATGTGAAAACTAAACGCTAAAAAGTGTAATATCATCACTTTTTGGTAGACAACCCATCAATGCAACACACACACATATAACTACAAACTGAAAATTATACAGGAAGAACTTGGGTTGATAGCTTCCTCTCTTTTGACAAGTTTGCTTGTCAAGAAACCCTTGTATTTGTACCAGCATCCTGCAAGAAGTCGATAATACCCAAAGAGGGTAAAGATCCACTGGATCCAACTTTATACAGGCCCATTTCAATACTAAACCATGATTATAAAGTGTTTATATCTATAATGGCTAAACGAATGGCAAAAGTGATACCACAATTGATAGATATGGATTAGTGTGGTTTTGTGGAGGGGAGGCAAACATTTAACAATATGAACAGAACACTGATGATCCAGAGGGAAGCAGAGTGTAAGAAAGTATCACTTTTATTGGTGGGTTTTGATGCATAGAAAACATTTGACAGAGTAGAGTGGGGCTTCGAGAGCAGAGCAGGGCAATGGAAGCATTTGGTTTCCCTGATACAATTATAAGGTTGATTAGAAGAATATATGAGTAATCAGAGATGCAAATTAAAGTGGGTGGGGTCCTCTCCGATAATTTCTGCTTGAGTAGAGGAACCAGGCAGGGCTGTCCGCTTTCCCCTTTGTTGTTTGCATAATATTTAGAACCACTGGCAAAAAAATAAGGGACTCAGAAATTCAAGGATATAATTGGTATGGTAGTCAGGAAAAGCTGACTCTATTTGCAGATGATATTATTTTACACATGACAAAACTAGAAATGGTCATTACAGTTTTGTGGAACATTTTAAGACAGTTTTAGATCTTGGGATACAAAATTAATGAAGCTAAAACAAAGGCAATAGGGGTAAATTATGTACGCACACACAAATTAGTCCAACAAACATGATAAACTGTAATATTTAGGAGTATGGATTAGAAATGACTCTGTGATGGCAGCTAAGAATATGTGGGAAGAGACTAAACAGAAGATAATACAAAAATTGAGAAAATGGAAATTTTGTGATATGGATACTAAGATAGAAGCCATTAAAATGTTTTTAGTCCTTTCAGTCTTATATACAGGTAAGGCATACTTTTGTCAACCGGAAAAAAGTTGTGGATAGCAATTAAAAAAGAGTTGAAAGATTTTACCTGGGAAGGGAAGACAACAGGGATCAAGTGGGATAAGATGATTCTACCAATAGAATAAGGCAGACTAGGATTACCCAATTTGACAGGGTATTTTACAGCAACACAATTAAGGCACATATATACTACAACCAGTAAACTATAATTCAAAGTGGAAAGGAATGACACTAACACAGGGAGGAAGCTCATGAAATAAAGAAAGATTAGGATTTTGGATTCAGTCTCTTAAGGAGAGCAACCAAAATCATACAGAGTATTATATTCATAAAATAGCAGGGAGTGTTCTAAGAACAAAACCAGTACGAGAATGGAGAAAAGAGATTTTGCCAATAGGGTTGACTGTGGTCAGGGATGCAGATAATAAGCAAGAGAGAGCTGGAATTTACTGGAGCAAGCTGGCAAAGGAACCAAGGTATTGGGAGTAAATAACTAGAAAGGGAAAGGTAATAGAATGAGAAGAGGCCAAAAATGTATTTGGACTGCAGGTTAGAGATTGTCTTCTGTATCAAGGATTGATTTCAGAGTATAAGCAAAGGGAAAGAAGTAGGGGGGTCTTAAAAGAAAGGCCAACACTGGTGGAGTTTTTAATAGAATGTAAAACAGATGCTGCTGTTAAAAAGGGAATAATTAGTAAAGCATATAAAATACTGCACAATAATTATGAGTCAATCAGAGGAGCATAGAAAGGATTGGGAAGAGAGACTGGATAAGCAATTCACAAAGAGACAATGGGGAGATGTATGTGTATCTCCCAAATAAGCAACATAGTCTAGAAGATTTAGGATCTTTGCCTGGAAGTGTTTACATAGGTATTTTTATACCCCAGGTAGACTCCAAAGAATTTTTTCTCAGGTGGATAGCAAATGTTGGAGGTGTGACAGGCAAGAAAGAGGTAGCTGGGAACATTTTTTTTGGAGGTGTGATGAGCTGGCAGACTTTTGGGATTCCCTGCAGATTGCTCTGTCGGAGATGTTGGTTGAGTGGATTGGACTGACTGGGGAGATGATTATTTTGAGTTATGCCACAGAATTATAATTGCCTAGACATAGTAAAGCCTTGCTGAGTTTAATTATGGTGGCTGCCAAAAAAAGCAATTACTAGAAAATGGAAATTAATGTCTAGACCACTATACTAGAAGTAGTGAATATAGTAACAGAGATAAAGCAACTGGAATTGGGATCTTTAGAAAAAGGACAGAGCAAACTACATAGAAAAAATGGGAATTGTGGGAATACTATACATTTAACATTTACAACTACAGTTGTTTCAATGATGTCTGTGATGTAAACTGTTTGCAACTGAAGTGATATAATTTTGTATGTTTTTCATTTATATAAATATAAGATTGCCTTTGTCATATGTGTAAATTTAATAAAGATGCTTGGAAAAAAAAAGATACCCTTGTATTTAACCGGGCTATCTCCCAAAGGAATGTTATCAAGATGTGAAGATATAATGATTCCCTTATACACAGCAGTGATCAGGCCAGTTATTGAGTATAATGCCCCCTTTGGGATATATTTCACTAAACATATCAAGCAATTACAAAGACCCCAAAAATTCCAAATCAAAAAGATCAGAGGCTTAAAGTCCCTGAGCTATATCAGAGGCTGAAGGCTGTATGTCTTTACTCAGTTCCTTATAGATGTCTGAGGGGAGATATCTCTCTCTCTTACCATGCCATTAGAGACCCAATTGTCCTGGATCTCATGTTTCTCTCTAATTCCAATATCTCCAGCAATACTAAAACCAGGGACCAATGATGTAGATACAAGTTTATAACCCAACACCTCCCACACCTCTGGAATAAATTTCTCCTGCATGTTAATCACTGGTGAAGCACTATCTTCCTTTAAACATAAACTAAATGACTAAATTAATAACCACAAATTTCCTTGCGAATTAAGCATGCAACCTATGGTGAGAGACCTGGGTACTCAGGTTGACAACAGTCTCATATTTGACCATCATGTAGCGGCAGTGGTCAGACAAGCCTTTTACTTGGCTCATCTCATAGGTAAAGGGATTGCATCCAGAAAAAAGGAGGTTATTACCTCTCTATAATCCTCTCTCACTAGGCCAATAATGAAGTACAACACCCCATTTGGCATTCTCCACACATTTAAACCAACTGGAAC
>NC_056737.1:989447803-989450303 GCF_019279795.1 Protopterus annectens | reverse complement strand
GTGTATTTGTATGTGTGTGCAAGTGTGTGCGTGTGTATGCATGTGTTTTTGTGTGTGGGCATATGTGTGTGTGTGTGTGTGTGTGTGTGTGTGTGTGTGTGTGTGTGTGTACATGTCTGTGTATATACATGCATGTGTATGTGTGTGTGTGTGTGTGTATATGTGTGTCTGTGTGTGTGTGTGTGTGTGTGTGTGTGTGTGTGTGTGTGTGTGTGTGTGTGCGTGTGTGTGTGTGTGCTTGAAAGGTGGGAAGAAGTGTTGTACAACAAAATGTAATGTAGGTGGAGCTGAACTAGCCAAATAAGGGTGAAAATTTCTCCTCAAAAATAAAATGTTGGAAGATGGAAACAACAGAGATATTTGCCACTCACTGTAACCAGATTGCAGTGGGATGCAGGTGAATGCACCCATAGATAAAAACAGATGCAGACACCCTCCACACATACACAACACACACACGCACACACACACACACACAAACACACGACGCCTTACCTTGCCTTACACACACACACACACACATTCATCCATTCAGCCGCACTCATGCAGATTTTTGCAGAACAACCACATTTTTACTTCATATTTTTGGTGTGTTCCTCATAAAAGTTGTGCTTTTCTGGCAAATCACTGATTGAAGACAATAAATACTGACATATAATTTGAGTTTCAGACTTCATATCCTTTAGAAAAATGCATGTTAACACAGCCCCTATTAATGACTTTCTGAGTTTATAAGAGCAATTATTAAAATTTGTCCTGATTTTGGGCCTTTGTCCACTCATTACATTTAACTTTGCCCAGATTTCTTACACTTGGCAGTTGTGGACATGCATGTGAGAGCCTGATACCAAGGGCCTGTTCTAGAAATAAACTTCACAGACTTTGAGAGAGAAAGAGACTGAAGAATCAGCTCTGAATGAGGCTAGTGTGCCAAATAGGCAAGGGGACCTCAAGTAAGATAGTCTGAAGTAAAGTCATAGACACAGGCAAGGAATGTCTGTGCATTCAGTATAAATCAGACTAAGAAGAACTGTGTTTCTGAACTGAACTGCTTAAGTTCTGTCATTTAAGGATGGGAATTGTTATAATATGTCTGAAAGTATTTCAAAGAATCAAACTTCTACATTGATGTGATAAACTTACTTCAGTAAAGTAGATTTAATTTATAGATGCAGCCTTTGTGTACTCTATGAAAATGAAAGATTTATGATATATCCTATTTATGCAATAAAATGAAAGTAACAAAAACAGAGATACATACTACTTGAGTGACAGTCCTTAATGTGTGGCTTGAGGGAAGCCTTGAGCGACCACACTGGTGGAGAAAATGGGCAACATTCAAATACACTGTTACTGGTACAAGCTAAAGTAACTGTAAACTATAAAGTGCATATTAAAAGGGGTATATACATTACAGAAAGAGAGATATGGGAACTTTGTTATTTACAAGAGCTGCTTAAAGTAGTAAACTCCAAATATAGTTAATTAGCTGAGTATATCAGTTGCAGTTCTGCACCCCAGTGAAGCACAGTCTTTGTAGATTGAAAGGTCACTTGCTTGGGTGTCAGCAGTATCTGTACTCAAAGTTAATTACATACTAAGAAATATCTCTGTATTCTAGAAAGGATTTTTGAAATAAAACTATTCTATTAACAAGTCAGCATTCGATAGGCCAAATTGGTGCAGCAGTTAGTGATGTCGCCTCACAGCAAGAGGTTCTCTCGTTCGATTCTCAGCTGGAGCGCCTTCTGTGTGGAGTCGGCATGTCCTCTCCATGGTCAAGTGACGTATAAAGACATGCAGGTAGGTGCGTGCTTGAATGGTTGTGCCATCTTTGAGGGTTGGGCATCGGGCTGGCAACTCGGCACCTTAAAAATCCACTGCCAATGATTAGCGGACCGGAGTTCTGCTGTGGCGACCCCTAACCAGGAAAAGCCAAAAGACATTACTATTAACAAGTCAGCATTCAAATTTACTTCACAAATGTTTAAAACAACTTGAATAACAATAAATAGGCTTTACGCAGGGTGGAGATTAACCCTCCTACAAAAGCTTTGTCGAATGAAGTCTCAACTATTAGCTCAGTGGTATTCTCTGAAGAACTACTGTAATGTGATAAGGACTTTGCTTCAAATACATTTACTAAAATACTGCATGAAATTCAAGTTTTTAACTGCTTGTCAACTTGCATTAAAAAGTGCTGAGCAGAAACGAGACATGAGTGAACTAAGTGAAATAATTCTTACACTTATTTTAAATAATTGCATGAGAAATAACAGTAGAATGAAATATACTGCTGAATGATTGCCAAAAGGTGATATGAAATTGCTGACAGTTTGCCTACCAAAGTTGTGGATAATGAATATATTAAGCAGCTGCAAGAAATGCATTGATAAAAGCTTAAGCCTTACCTTGGAAGATTTCCACATGAAGCTAAGCCTTGCCAACTGAGACACCACTCTGCTGGCATGGTTTTCTCCGTGTGGGTCTTTAGTGTGGA
>NC_056737.1:989365303-989442803 GCF_019279795.1 Protopterus annectens | reverse complement strand
TATAAAGTCTGAAACTCAAATGCCTTTCATTATTTAGTGACTTCAATTGTTAATAATTTGCCAAAAAAAAAACACATTTAAAGAGGAACAGACCAAAAATACGTGTCAGCAATCTGGATAGTCTGCAAAAGTCTAGACAGCTGAGAGGTATCAGCCAGGACCTCATTTTTTGTACAGTGTGTACTGTTCCTGTATTCAACCTAACTTTGCAGCACATACCCATGAAACAAACCAGTTCCATACGTCTACACTTATTTGTGGGTTCAAACCAATAATATAGAATAAAGTGCTCAACTGCATGGATGTTTTACATGACAGCTGTGCCTTTGTTTGCATTAATATAAAACCAATAATACAGAATAAAGTGCTCAACTGCATGGATCTTTTACATGACAGCTGTGCCTTTGTTTGCATTAATATAAGTGCCGGTATTTACACATTCCAGCTCAAATCGTGTTTATTTTACTGTGCAATATGTGACTGTATCAGACTTCCAGTTTAGTCCCCACAGGAATGTGAATTTCGTATCCATGGTGCTGTACAGTTGGCTGTGGTACCGCCCAAGTACAGAGGGACTGGAATACAACTGGCTATAAAAGCTAAACAAACAATGGAAAAACCGCAACAGTGAAATGCAACCTGACACATGCAGAACTCCATTTGCAATATTCTAGACTAAGGTCAACAGGTACCCCATGATTATACATTATACTTAACCTCAGTAATCATTTGCAAATTGCAATATATAGATTACAATTTAAAAACACACACATACACACACACACACACACACATATATATATATATATATATATATATATATATATATATACATATATATATATATATATATGTTTAAGTCCTTCTTCTGAGTCTCATACACACCCATCACCCATTTAAGGCTGGTAGATTAGTATACAGAACAGATGAACTCCATACTCCTTGTCTAATAACATGTCTAATACAATATTTATATAAAGGTTGGCAACATGGCAAACACATAAAACAAAAATGCCAAAAGTTAACTTTAACTTAACTTCTTTCAAAACCGACACAAGTAGTGTAGTTTGGCTTAACTAATTCTAAATTCTCAGTCACAAGCCCTGTGAACACAGAACCATTGATTTTATTTATTTTAGTTCTGGTGAAGTGGATTTGATTTTGCACACCTTCGCCAATCCTCTTATCCTCCCAGGTTTCTGCCTGCACTAGTCAGGTGTCAGGTGGGGTGACAGCAGTAGTACATGGCAAAGGGCTCAGTGCTGCTGCTTGATCCTCTGCAAACTGAAACTGCAGGTTTGCTTTGCTTTGTTCCCCTAACACCTTCCCTGAATATTCTCTCTTCGGTTCTTTCTTATTCCTGCAGCTGCACGATTTGCACAAAGTAATAATTCACATCAGTTAATGATTTACTTGTTGGAAGTTGCCTGGTTGGCTGTTCAGACAGTCTGCAGTCTGCAGCATTACACTGTGAACATGTAGGCATCATAATCACTTAAGCAAGTCACATCTGTGACTCACAAAGCAAAGGGAAGGGAAACAAGTTGTGATGTCTGTTTACTTCCTGAGTTCCTGCTCAGCTCACTAAACATCATCATGTTCATCCCTACATGTTGATGATGCAACAAGGCATGCCAACACTGTATGATGATGTCAGCAGCCAAGCTGGAAGTACAAATAAATATAAGAAATAAATTGGAGTTTAAAAAGGGACATGGAATTTCATAGCACCCTTTTATTTTAAGCCCCAAAGCAGAATTTTCTGCCAAATTTGGGGCAGTTGACAGATCTGATTTAAGTGGTTTTCTTGAAAATCTTCTATGCTGATCTGTGAAAGCAGAAGAAGCCCCGGTGATTGAAGGTGTAATGTAAACAAAGGCCAGGAACCATAACTGTTGAGCATTGCAGTGATGACAAACAGCGAGAGACCTTTGTCAAAAATGATAACAGCAGGAATGTTCTCAGTGGTGGCCTGGCATATGTGATTTATAAAAGGCTCCATACTGAAATGTCGGCACTCAAAATGCTAAGTGCCAAGGCACCAAAAAAAAAACAAAACAAAAACACAGAAGAGTGAATTTCAAAAATCGTTCTTTTCCTTTAAACTTCTTTTTGAAGGAAGCAAGCCCCCCCCCCCGGCAAGCCCCCACAACCCCCAAACTTATATATACCAACTCTGAGATCCCCATACCTTGGAGAAAAGAGAATATTCCAAGAAGTAGTATCTCAGAGTTAAAATATCCCCAATCTTTCTGCCATTCAGTCTCCGAATTTCAGGATGAGTCAAGTGAGTCCTGACTTCTCAAATGATTTCTCATATAGAAAGAGTTTAGAAAGAGTGTTCAGCAAATATGGTCAACTTTTGAAAGTCACTGAAATCAGAGATAAAGAAAGTATTCAGTGTATGAAATGAAGCTTTCTAACAATTCAAACTTCAAGTGTCATGAATGCTAAGGCATCAGTGATTGGATTGTGGCTCACAGTTCTCAAGTGTCACTGATTTTAAAAACATACATGACTTTGTCTCATGTTTTTGACTTGTTCACTGCATAATTACTGATTTTCCAGTAAATCACTGAGAATTACAGTCAGGCAACAATGCAAGACACCAGAGATCTATGCTTTTTATTGTTCAGAAAATGAATCTTTATGTAAACCTTGCTGTTCTACTAACTTTCTAAGTAAATTAAAGTAATATTAGAAATTGTCCGTGATTTTAGGCCCTTGTTTCCCATCCCCTCATTTTTTTAGATTTCTTTCTTATTCTAGAGGGAAAAACGTTGAGAACTATGTTGTGGCTGAATGGAGGTGGACCCCTTTAGCTATGCTGCTAATCCCAGGGTAGTTCTGGTGCTACTATCCCCAGGGTAGTTATGGTGCTAATATCTCAGGGTAGCTATGGTGCTAATATCCTAGGATAGTTATGGTGCTAACATCCCAGGGTAGTTATGGTGCTTATATCCCAGGGTTCCTCTGGAACACAATAACCTTATAATTTCCAGATTACATAGCTTCACTGACTGGACATGCATGCTGGGATTCAAGAGGTGAATAATAAAGAGTGTACCCTCAGATCCAAGCTGTGTGTGTGTGTGTGTGTGTGTGTTTGTGTGTGTGTGTGGTGGTGGTGGTGGGGGCTTGTTACATGGTATAGTGGAGCTGGAAAACATGTCATTCAAGCAAATGGTACACAGGTCGAGTTAGCATTGTCATGCAGGTAAGTCAAAGTAACTACAGGGAGGGGTACTGCTCACACAAGAAGAGAATGGAAGCTGAAAACGAAAGACATCGACACACACTCCTGCTACAGGGATACAGGGATTACAGATGAAGCAGGCAGCAGTATGGCCCATAGGAGTTACACAAGTGGAATCGGACACCTAAGTAAGGGACTGTCCAAGAGAGTTATACAGATGGCAGAGTGATAGCTACCTGAAGACCTACTCAAGAAAGCAATTTAGAAAGAGAGAAAACACAGCTCAAGGGGAGACTGAAGTAGCAGAGAGGTCAGGGGGCCTGCAGGAAGATATCCTAAAGCAAGGTCAGAGACGCAAGCACGGAAGGTCTGTACATTTTACATAAATGGGATTGAAGAGAAATGTTAGCTGTCGTACTTTATTTGAACTATCAAAGTTCTGTTATTCAAATGTTAGAATTATTAGATATCAGAAAGCATTTCAAAGAGTTAACAGACTTGCATATTTATGAAACGAAATTTCTTCAGCATGTCCTGTGAAAATCAACATTTTTTAATACATTTTGTTTATGTAGTTAAATGAAAGGTGAAAAATGCATTCCTTTAACTGTGACTTATGTGGTATTTGAGACATATGTATTGTGTGTATGTATGTGTGCATGTATATACATACTGACACACACACACATGCACATGCATGCATACACACACACACACACACACACACACACACACACACACACACACACACACACACACACACACACACACACACCTGTATCTACAGTACAACTCTCTCTCTCTCTCTCTATAGATATATATATATATATATATATATATATATATATATATATATATATATATATATATTTACTTTATAATCTTGAAATACTGAAATATCGAATTTTAGTATCTCGAGACTATAAAGCCAAAAAATCAAAATACCGAAACCCCAAAAGCACGAAATTCAAAATTGCAACTTTTAAACACACCCTAAACCACACAAGCAAACACACATACATCTTCCTCCCCACACTACAACAAACAAACAAACAAAGAAAACATACACAAACACAGCACAAATACATGAACCTAACCTACATATAAGCAGGGGGGCAAGCTCCCCTGCACCCCCCATGTAGGGGGCAAGCTCCCCACACCACTGCTTAACTTCGAGGTTGCACTAAAAAGACAAAGACACAAAACCAACCACTACACAATCTACATTCCCCTTGCACGAACACACATCACATACGTACAAACACCACCATTCTCAAGACATACACACCCACACTCTGACCTACATACCGTAACCTACAACTTCCCAACACACTAACATACAGTAAAATCTCTGCACAAAACCCATAAAATATAAACACTTAACCTGAATCTCCAGCTATCCATTAACACAGCGCACCACCATAACTGTTGATTTGACATTTCCGGATTCGGTTATGTGGTCTTTCGAGGAATTGGAGTTTCGCTATTTTAGTCTCGATATACTGAAATTTGATATTTCAGTATTTTGAGATTATAAAGTGAACAAATATATATATATATATATATATATATATATATATATATATATATATATATATATAAACGTTTATCACTAATAAGTGAAAACACACAATATCAGCTGGCAGAATCCTGATGTTAAAAACATCACAAATATAGATATTATCACACCAGTAGGCATGCCTAGGCACATGCAATCATTCACTTAAAAAAAAAAATAGAATAAATCATAATTACTAGTCATCATCATCTACTATCTGCTATACTTTTAATTGTATGTCTAAATCTCTATGCTTATGTAAATACCTTATGCAATCATATGTTATTATCTGCTATACTTTTAATTGTATGTCTAAATCTCTATGCTTATGTAAATACCTTATGCAATCATATGTTATTATCTGCTATACTTTTAATTGTATGTCTAAATCTCTATGCTTATGTAAATACCTTATGCGATCATATATTATCTGCTATACTTTTAATTGTATGTCTAAATCTGTATGCTTATGTAAATACCTTATGTAATCATACGTTATTATCTGCTATATTTTTAAAAGTGAATGTGTAAACCGCAATGCTCATGTAAATGTCTTATGTGTAGTGTGTTAGCAATAGTTCTGGAGCTTTTCTCCCCGGGCCTCCGCTGAAAACGGACAACTCTGTTCAGTCGGACCTCTCTTGTAAACAAATGTAAAATAAAATAAATAAATCATTTTTTGCAGGGGAAAAGCCCACTTGCACCCTCCATGGAGGGCATAGCCACCAACCCCCTACCCCTTCTAATTATATATACTAACTATAAGATCGCACAAACATGGGATAAGTGCAAATTCCCAAACTCCTGGATTTGTGAGGTGTGATCTCATACACCTGTCAGTCAGCTGAGTAATCGACCATATGCAGTATGCAGTTCACTAGGCAGCTGTTGACCTAAAACTCATTTATACATCTATATCTGTCTATCTATATACGTATATATATATATATATATATATATATATATATATATATATATATATATGTATATATACCTGCACATAAATATACATACATACATACATATATATATATATATATATATATCTAATGATATAGATACACATATAGATCAATATAAATATCACCTATACATGATCTCTTTCAAGCTCCCCACCCTTAGCTTCTATCATATAATGAATTTCTGCCCTGTATACACGCTATGCCCTTCCCAATGAATTAGCCTCCTTTTTTCTTTTTTGGCAGTTACAGTGTCTGTACTCTTCACTTTCTTTCATCTTCATTGTTAAATTATCCATGTAAACATTACCTACTTCTGTTCTTACTGCTGTAAATATAATAAATACTACTTGGTCATTTACTGAAATTCTGCTGTAATTATTGTAATGAAAACCTACATCCACATTTGCCAGTACTGTACACTAATTGCTTGACTCAACCTTAGGGTACAGTTTTTGTAAAGAACTAAGTACTTTTTGATGCTGTTTTATTAAATGCAATCGCAATCATACTTTACCTAACTGTGTAACACTTCTAAAAAGTGTTCATCTGTATTTGGTAATTTCAGGCTGAACATGGAAAAGGATTATTGGATCAGTGTTCTACCCCAGTTAGCAAATAAAACAATATTACAACAATGCTTGATGGAAAAAGCGGTGAAACAGTTAAACTTTTTAATTGTTAAAATAATGTCAAGTTTATCAGAAATTACTTATTACAGTGACCGATCTGTTTCATAATCTTTTTGCCACAGTTTTCAATATAGTAGGTCATACGATTCTCAAAATATCTCACTAATTATTCAACTCTTATGCCATTATAGTCAGTGAGATTTTGAAACATAATAGTTCCCTCACTCAGACAGCTCCAGATTCAGTACTAAGTCTAAACTAGTAATATCACACAGACATGGTGCATAATTCCACCAGGTTTTAGAATCTATCATTAAACTACAATTTCCCAGCACATGTGCAAAGCTGTTGCTATGTGTCATGGACGTTTGTGGAAAAAGACAACATCTCACAGTTTCATGTATCACCGTTAAACATCTGCTAAGCACAAACGTACTGTCAGACTCTTTGCATCTGTTTACACAGATCTTTCAGTTTCATTTATTTTTAAAATGCATAACTTTTTACAATTCATTTACTTTTTTTTTAAGCAAGTGAACCAAACCAATGTGGACCCTTTTCAGCTACAACCTAAGCAGTTTAGAGAAGCACATAAACCTACATGTTTCAGTAATGTGGTACAAAAACTAGGTAACCCAAGGGAAAAACCCATAAAGGCAAAGAGAAAGCAAGAAATCTCCACACAGAGAGTAAAAGTGCATTTTTTTCTAAGTTTTTTTTTCCCTTATGAAAGTTGGTCAGCAAGTTTCTTACGATCAGACATGGGCATTTATTCTCCTATGTGGGAAATTCACCTGGGATCTGGATGACAGCTGTCTGGAGGGGGGCCATCATACAGGCAGCCATGAAGGGTACTTTCTACTTCTGCCTACATCACTATGTCAGCATTGTTGCCATTGTGGGCACCCCACATCATGGCCAGTAATTTCTGGCTTACCACATCCATGATCCAGGGTCCACTGGAAATCTATCCATCCAATTCAAACATAACTAAGGTTGTTTCATCACACCATCTGGGCGAGTCTGGCTTATTCCTCAGACCTTGACCCAAAGGGCGACCTGTCCAGCTAACTTCAGCTGGCAGATGCTTCCTCCATTTAGTGACCTACATCATTTCTAGTTCAGGATAAGTTAAGAAGGGAGGTGATGATTAGTGATCAGCAGTATGGTTTCATGCCAGGAAAGAGCACTACAGATGTGATGTTTGCTCTGAGAGTGTTGATGGAGAAGTACAGAGAAGGTCAGAAGGAGTTGCACTGTGTTTTTGTGGACTTAGAGAAAGCATATGACAGGGTGCCTAGAAAGAGAGGAGTTGTGGTATTGTATGAGGAAGTCGGGAGTGTCAGAGAAGTATGTAAGAGTGGTACAGGATATGTATGAGGGTAGTGTGACAGTGGTGAGGTCTACAGTGGGAGTGATGGATGTGTTTAAGGTGGAGGTGGGGTTAAATCAAGGATCAGCTCTGAGCCCTTTCTTATTTGCAATGGTGATGGACAGGTTGACGGACGAGATCAGACAGAAGTCCCCGTGGACTATGATGTTTGCAGATGACATTGTGATCTGTAGTGAGAGTAGGGAACAGATGGAGGAGACCCTGGAGAGGTGGAGATATGCTCTAGAGAGAAGAGGAATGAAGGTCAGCAGGGCTAAGACAGAATATATGTGTGTGAATGAGAGGGAGGATAGAGGAATGGTGAGGATGCAGGGAGTACAGGTGGCGAAGGTAGATGAGTTTAAATACTTGGGATCAATAGTTCAGAGTAATGGTGAGTGTGGAAGAGAGGTGAAGAAGAGAGTACAGGCAGGATGGAGTGGGTGGAGAAGAGTGTCAGGAGTGATTTGTGACAGACGAGTATCAGTAAGAGTGAAAGGGAAGGTCTACAAGAGGGTAGTGAGACCAGCTATGTTATATTGGTTGGAGTCAGTGGCATTGACAAAAAGGCAGGCGTCAGAGCTGGACATAGCAGAGTTAAAGATGTTAAGATTTGCACTGGGTATGACGAGGATGGACTGGATTAGGAATAAGTATATTAGAGGGTCAGCCCAGGTTGGAAGATTTGGAGGCAAAGCCAAAGAGGCAAAATTACATTGGTTTGGACATGTGCTGAGGAGGGATGCAGAGTATATTGGGAAAAAGATGCTAAGGATGAAGCTGCCAGGTAAGAGGAAAAGAGGAAATCCTAAGATAAGGTTATGGATGTGGTGAGAGAGGACATGCAGGTGGTTGGTGTGACAGAGCAAGATGCAGAGGACAGGAAGAAATGGAAACAGATGATCTGCTGTGGTGACCCCTAACGGGTGCAGCCAAAAGAAGAAGAAGAAGAAGAAGAAGAAGAAGAAGAAGAATATATGCACTCCTCCCCCCCAACGCAACTCAACTTAACCATTTCCCCTGTAGGTTATGCAGGCACCATCATGGAGAATTCAGTGCCCTCCCTTCTAATGTATGCTTGAGTTGAGCTGGAGTCACTGACCTGGGCTTTCAAGTCTCTAGTTGATGGCTTTTAAGCAAACCTTAGCCTGCACTAGAGTTCAGCCTGATTTGGACCCCCCCCTTCCAGAATGGGTGAGCCAGTCTTGATACTATCACCCCTCCCCTGCACAGTTTTTATTACCTGAGCCACTACATAACTCAGGTCATCTCAGGTCATCTAGGTAACAGCCAGTAAGCCACAGAGCAGGAAGATAACACAAAAGTTTAAATACTTTTTAACTATTATCAAACTTGCCATCTGTGACCTACCACAATAATTCCATGACTTTCTCCTTTTCAAGACTATTAAGTGTGCCTCCCCAGCGATCTGCTTTTGAATGATTAGGATGTTATGGAGTCCCACTCTCATGCACCTCTTAAATGTACAAAACATTACAAAGGTAGCAAATACTGTCTTTAACAACTCCTCAAGGAATGAACATGCTAAGTTCTGAGCACGTAAATGGTCGTAACAGCACAGGGTTTCATCATTTTTCTGTCATACTTGCTAAGCAAGCCTCTCTGGATGCTATAAATTTAATTTTGTTTTAGTTTGACTTTATTTCTGAGTTGTAGTCAGCCAAGCATTTTTCTCATTACTCCTTTGCGCCTTCTATTTGGCAAGACATCATTTGTTGAAATTGCAAATCTCTATGCACGTCAAAATATGGCTTTGAAAATGCTGTCAGGTTGACCTTTTCTGGCTGCAAAGTATACTGTGCTCTTCAAACTGAGACATATTTTGGGATCTAATACAAAGTGAACATTTTCTCAATGTTTTAGTGTTTCTGAAAAGTGCTCCTTTGATATACAAACTCAAAACACATCTCTGTTCAGAGATCACATGTGATTTACTAATAAAAAATGTATACATTTCAGAATGCCAGCTTTCTTGTGTCTGTACAAGATATACATAAATAAAGACACACCCGACTATGAAAAAAGGCTTCATCCTGGTTTTTGCTGTTCAAACTATACAGAACATGTAGCCAAGCTGGATGTTCATACAGGACCAGTTTTAGATTAGGTGGGACCTAGGGCTGAGGTTGAGGATAGGGATAGTCCTATGAAGCCCCTTGTGGAGCTGGGCGTCTAGATCATGGCAGCCTTCAGAAGGTCTGAGGGTCTACATGATTTATAACGCGTTTTATGACTTTCCTTTGAAAGATAATTACATGTTCACTATTGTTTTTTAGGGTCTACTTTAGAATGACGAAAAATTAAAATATCGAGCGCTCACATGAGCGAAAAATCTGGAATTCAATATTTAGTTTTTTGAATCGCAGTACAGTGATGATCTGAATATTTCCCTTTCCTCACAGTAGTTTGATCTCGGAGTAGGAATATATATAGCAGGGGGTGTGGGGGGCTAATAGCGATTTCACATTTCTGATTTTTCATTCATGTGAGCGCTCGATATTTTAATTTTTCATTGATGTAATACAGACACTTTTTTATGCTAGCTAGCAGATTTATGTATATGCCACCCAATATGTGTGTGTGTGTGTGTGTGTGTGTGTGTGTGTGTGTGTGTGTGTGAACATTACACACATGGATGGACACACACACACACACACACACACACACACACACACACACACACACACACACACACACACACATTCATCCATTCACCCGCACTCATGCAGATTTTTGCAGAACCACCACATTTTTACTTCATATTTTTGGTGTGCTCCTCATAAAAGTTGTGCTTTTCTGGCAAATCATTGATTGAAGACAGTAAATACTGACATACAATTTGAGTTTCAGACTTCATATCATTTAGAAAAATGCATGTTAACACAGCCCCTATTATTCTATCGACTTTCTAAGTTTACAAGAGCAAGTATTAACCTTAGCGTGTTACTATTTCTGCAGGATCTGGTCCTCATTTCTTTTATTTCTACTGCATTTTCTGGGACCTTAATCTTAAAGTATCACTCACAACACTGAGATCATTGTGAATTGCTGTATCCTAGCCTTACATGTACAGATATATATATATATATATATATATATATATATATATATATATATATATATATATATATACACACTTCATGTTACTGTTTACTGCTTGGATTCCTCTCTAACTCATCTCCTACAAGCTGTGAATTGCTGTGCAGCAGTGGTTTGCAGTGCCCTGTACAGAATGAGATGCCTAGGGTTGTAATTTTCAAAATAAATGCTGGGTTGGTGGATTGGTGCGATGAGGGAGATGATTTTTCTGAGCTATGACACAGAACTGGAATTGTCTAGACATAGTAAGGCCTTGCTGTGTTTGTAATTATGGTGGCTGCCAAAAAAGCAAGTACTGGAAAGTGGAAATCAAAATGTAAACCAACTACATTAGAAGTAGTGAATATAGTAGCAGTTGTAAAACAACTGGAATTGTGATCTATAGACAAGGGTAGGAGCAAACTGCATAGGATAAATGGAAATTGTGGGAGCAATACATACAAGGGAGGAATGAGGTTTAACAGAAGGCAGGACTTAATTGAGCTATGTAATATCTGACTGAAAATTATTGGGTAGACTATAAATGATGTACAATGTTTGGAATTGGGAGTGTCAGTATGGTTTGTGATGAGAAATGATTGCACGTAGGATTGTGTCGGTGTGGTTCATTTTCATTTATATAAATATATGATTGCTTATGTCATAAGTGATGGTTTAATTAAGATGTTTCTTGTTTAAAAAAAAGGGTCAGGAATTGAATAATTTATGTAATGTTGCTTAGGTTATATGATATATAACAATATTATAATATGTGTTGCTCACATTTCTTAATCATTTCTGCTCATCTTCTGAGTGGTTGGCTGCTGAGATTCGCCTGCATAAATCAACTGACAAAAGCTGATTTAAGTATACTTTTCTCTACACTTGTTTAAGATTACATATTTGTAGATACTTGTTTCATTTGAATATTGTGCTCTCTGTCTAGCTGCAGTTAGTCTCCCACACCACCTCCCTGTTGTTGTTGTTGTGCTGTTAAACTTGGTGGCTTTCGAATTGCCCACCCCTGCTGTAAATCTGTTTTTGGACACTCCTCCTGGACCCATCTCATTTGCTCATTTGCTCAAAAAAAATATTTATACTTTCTTGCGCTGCTCTTACATAACTGTCTTCTACCTTAATACCTTAATTTGCTGTTCTGTGTGCTTTTACTCCATTTTGATTTTTCAAAACTTAGTGCTCTCTGTACTTGTTTTTGTCATTTTTAACTTATCTGCATTTATTTAAACTGTATTTGCTTTAATACTGTTACACACTCGTGTGCTAGCTTGTACTGCATTTACTGTTTTCCTACTGTCATTAGCTCATTCTATCTAATACAGAGAGAACTTTTGAGAAAGCCAACCCACTTAAGCTCTTAACCTTGACTTATCTTCTGTTCCTCCTTTCTCCCTTTCCACTTTACTAACAAAAAACAAACAAAAAAAAAAAATATATATATATATATATAAATTCCAAGCTTGTTTTCTGCCTTTCCTCTAACTAGTCTAGTTGACATATAGATTTGCTGTACCTAGGATTGTTTGTAAGCTTCTGAGCCCCCCATGCCTTTCTGTCTTGGATGGAAGCCTTCTAGCTTATCAATGGGAGTGGTAAGCACTAGGTAGACTATCTACCACAAGTGGAGTGGTTTCAGGCCCAGAAATTGTAATTTATTGGCCCGTTTGGGCAGTTTTTCCATCTCTTTCAACTTTCTAATTTAAAAGCCAGCATTTGCACTTGTTTCCCATCTTTCCTTAACTAGTCTAGTTCAGATACAGACTTGCTGTATCCAGAACTGTTTGTAAGCTTCTGAGCAGTGCCAAAATGTCTGCTCTTGAATTTTTTTCTTAGATCTGCTAGTTCTCTCCTCTCCTGCACTTTTACTAGCTTATTAGTCTAGCACTTTATCAGACTTCTTGTAGCAGTTATTGTAGCACACAAATGTGCTACCAGCACTAAACGTTCTACAAGGAAACAGCTCCAGTACTTATTATTAATGCCCACCCCTCCAGGCATGTCTAAAGGTCATTTCCCTGTGATTTCTCCTATTAACCTGGTGAACTTGGGCATCCTGAGGCAATGTAGCAACTGCCTCATGTACACTAACAACCCTCTCCTCTTACCTCCCAACACTCAGACTTGCAAGAGATGCACTTATATATACAAATTGGAAGCCACACACCCTACAGCCAAGACCGGAATAGTTGGTCAAGAGGAGAAGGTCAACACTTGCACCACACCACATGGAACACATAGCCCTCAGAACACACACCAGCACTGCCTTCACATAAAAACACAAACCACACACCCACCTTCATGGAGGGTCTCAATAAAAATCTACCCAAACAGCGGAGACCTCCAAGGCAGAAACACACTCGACCACCAGAACACAACACTATTCACGAGACACACAACTCTCCTAAACAGTGTGCACTCAACCAAAGCCCCTAAGGTAAAAAAGCATGGCCAACACACTAGTCATAGGTGACTTGATTAGTGAGGCACACTGATGTCCCACTCACTAGGTTGAATAAGGATAAAGTAACAGTCAGCTGCCTGTCAGGTGCCAGGATCCACCACATAACGCACGCACTCAGGTCCCTCAACAACAGGTACAAATATGACTTTGTCATTGTACATGTGGGTATGAATGACCTGAGATGAAAAGAGACATGGAGGAGCTCTTGGATTATGTAGCCCAGGCGGGTATGACTCTAGCTCTGAGCAGCCTCCTACCATCACCCAGAATTATACCACAGTACAATCAGAAAATGATCAATTTCAACAACTGGCTAAGTTTCTGGTGTCATTCTAAGGGGATCCAGTATCTGTCTGCCTGGGATGACATGACTGACAGACCTTGATGCTTTGCCAGAGATGGCCTGCATCTGTCAGCCCTGGGCTTCCGGATATTGGTGAAGGCTCTTGCACCCCTTTTTAGGTGGTGTTCCAAAGACCAAATTACCACTGTAACAGCTACAAACAAATGCAATCTGAGGGTCATGTTGCTCAATGCTAGAAGTCTAAATCTCAAAATGCACTCACTTGAAACACTCCTTAACATGGAGAACATCAACATTTGTTTTGTAACAGAGACCTGGTTCAAGACAGCAGAAAGTACCCCTGCACTACCAGGCTATAACTCATTCCACACCTTTCAGCTCCAGAACTTAGACCGAAGCTCCAAAGGCGGTGTTGTTTCCATATTCATAAAGGATGCATACACCTCCAGACTGGTAATCCAACATAAGACATCAGAGATACTTCAGGTGCAGCTAACATTGGGTAAGACAGCAATTCAGATTGTAGCCTGCTACAGATCCCCAACCATGTCCCAGGACTCACACTCCATGTTCCTAAGCACCTGGAGAACATTAGGGTCCAACCTAACACTCTCATACTGGGCGACTTCAACTACCCCTCCATTAACTGGAAAAACTACTCATGTACCAATACACTTGCCCAACATTTCCTGGAATTTATTAATTCCAATGCCCTGGACCAGCTCATTCTTACCCCCACTAGAGGTAGCAACATCCTTGACCTGGTCATTACTAACATGGGTGACCGTTGCTCTACACCAATAGTCAACTCCTCCCTGGTTAGATCTGACCACAAACTAATCACCCTGGAAATCCACATGTCCCCCACCCACCCTGCAAAGGTAACCACCACGAAAAACTTCTCCAAAGCTAACCTTGGGCTCCTAAAAACAGACGTGGCTAACTTCACAGCACCCATGCAAATGGAGAATAGTTGCATGACCACTGAATCATACACCAATGCACTGTATGAACACATACACAAATGCATGGATCTCACCATACCCAATAGAATGAAGATGCTCTCCTCCAAAAAAAAAAGGAAGCCAATCTGGTGGTCCCCTGCCATAAACAAACTCTACAACAGAAGGAGGAAACTGATGTGGAATAAGGTGAAGTCCCAAGACTGGAAAAACTCCCTTATCAGCCTCAGCAAAAAATTGAGATTCCTCATCAAATCCTCCAAAGTTGGCTATGAAAACAGAATTGCAGCAGATAGTAAAGACAACCACAAGGCCTTCTATAGTTATGTAAAGAATCTCCACAGCAATACCCAGATTTGCTCTGAGATACTGCACAATGGTACCTCCTATACTGAGCCAACAGACATTGCCAATATACTGTCTGGCAGATTAAGTGCCGACTTTACCACTCTCTCCCCCACCAAAGGACCAATCACAATACCAGTAGATTGCCAGGCACCCAGTATTACTGCTGCACAAGTTAAAACCGCACTGTCCAAGGCCAAGAATACAGCTTCTATGGTACCTGACAATATCCCTGGCTGTGTTCTACATGAACTACAGAGTGAAATGGCACCTCATCTGTGTGCCCTTTTCAATCACAGCCTCACCTCAGGCTTTGTCCCTACTGAATAGCGCACTGCTACAGTCATCCCTCTCCACAAAGGAGGTGCAACTACAGACCCTGGGAACTATCATGCCATTAGCTTGACGAGTCTGATATGCAAAGCTATGGAATGCATCATCATGGACTTAATAAACAAGGATATAGAGAATCTCCAAACTCTGGATCCCACACAGTTTGGTTTTGTGAAGTGTAGATCATGCCTGCTCAACTTGGTCAACTTCTTTGAGTCAGTCACCAAAGATGTGGATGAAGGCAAGGTGGTTCATACAGCCTACCTTGATCTGGCCAAGGCCTTTGATACCATTCCCCACTCAGAAATCATAGAAAAACTCACTAAGCTAGGCATAAACCCTATATCATAAGGTGGGTTGCAAACTGGCTTACAGACAGAATCCACAGTGTGAATGTAGCTGACTCCAAGTCAGACTGCCGACCAGTCATGAGTGGAGTCCCACAGGGATCGGTCCTGGTTTCTCTCCTGTTTGGTATCTACTTATCTAAAGTCAAGGCCAACATGAAGGGACTCTAGCTGACAAAGTTTGCAAATGATTCCAAGTTGGGAGCTATTATTAACTCCCCAAGTGATGTTGACATCCTACAGAAAGGTCTCACTGAGACGAGTGACTGGTGTCAGAACCATGGCCTTAAGCTCAATGCGAAAAAATGCGTCACCATCCCCTGTGAGACCACTGAACACAGAAGGCGTTATAAGAGATCTGGGAACACAGGTTGACAGCAACCTCTCTTTTGACCACCACATTGCCACTGTGGTCAGAAAGTCCTTCTATGTGGCACATCTCATTACTAAGGGTTTTGCATCCAGGAAGAAAGAGGTCATTGTCTCACTCTACTCTTCCCTCATTAGGCCAATCATCGAGTACAATGCCCCATTTGGCATGTACCTCACTAGACACCTGCAAGAACTGGAGAGGCCACAAAAGTACCTTACAAAGAGGATCCTAGGCCTTAAACACTTGTCCCATATGGACAGACTCAAAAAATTCCAACTAGTCTCTGTCTCATATCGGCTACTTAGAGGCAATCTCTGCTTGAGTTACAAAGCTATGTCTGACCCAGCTCTGTTAGAAATGCTACATCTAAAGAAATTCCAATCCCTCCGAAGCACACGCTCGAGAGAACTCGACCTCATTACCACAATCAACAGAACAAGCTGGAGGGACAGGTTCATAACCCTGAGACTGCCCATGCTGTGGAATAGACTTCCCATACATGTCAAACAGAGCACGTCACTGGCCCTCTTTAAGAGAAATCTTGATTAGTGGATGGGAAATAGAAAATTCACCCTGGTGATCATTCCAGTGGCTCTACTCGACAGAGCCACTGGGAACCAAGGTCGGGTGGCACGATGCCAGGGTAATCCTATGGGCTAGGCTTGTAAAGGCTCCAGGGCCATTAGCCTAGTACAGACCTATAAACCTATGAACCTATAAGTTTAATATTTGTTAATGTTAATTTAATACAGTTTGATTACTTTTGTATAAATGTAAATTTGTCTGTGTCACAAGTGATGATTCAATAAAGGAGTTTAAAAAACAAACAAAAAAAAACTTCCTCTGCTATTTCTGCAAGTATCTAACTTGGTGTAGAGCAGCTAGTCTGCCCGCTGAGAAGCATTACCCCAATAGTGTTGTTTTAGTTCAACCCTAAACCTATTCTCCCAGCCCACCAGCTCTAAACCCTGACTGCACCACCCCTCACATATCACAAAACTCGAGGATCCACAACCATGGATGTGAACTTTCCTACTGTCTTTGTAGCCAGCCTTATGGAAATGGGCATCCTGAGACAATATAACAATTGTTTCATGTTTACTGAAAACCACCTTATTCTTAAGCAGACTGCCACAGTATCGGACAAATGTAATTACACTATTATCTTTGGAAGTAAAGCTCTTACATGCAGACACTGATATCTACAAACAGGTTGCCAGTAACACAAACACTACACTTACTGCGCATTAGACACATGAACTGACATATGCTGTGGCTCTTAAATGCAATCTACCCAAACCTGAAAGGCCTCCCACATGCTGCCCTAAGCAATCTCCCAAACACTGTACAAAGACAGCATTCCCCAGGACACATACAGACACATCTCATAATGTTTCAACCTCTAAGCCTTTAAGTCAAACTGCCACACAACTCAATGTATTCATCACTGAAAACTCTGCTGTGAGACACAGTGATCGCCTTACCAGGCAGAGCAAGGAGTCAGTCACAGTCAGTTGCCTGTTAGTGATAAGGATTCACCAGATCAGACAGGCGCTCAGGACATTGAAGCACAAGTACCAGTATAACTCTGTCATAGTCCATGTGGGTGTGAATGACCTGAAGCATATCTTCCTGGACTATATGAAGAGAGACATGATGGAGCTTTCAGATTATGTGTTCCAGGTAGGTATGAGCCCACCATTGAGCAGCAATCTACCTTCTCCATGGATGATACCACAATATAGATAGAAGGTGACTAACTTTAACAACTGGCTCATGTATTGGTGTCATTCTAATGGGCTCCATTATTTGTCAGCTTAGGAGGACATGATTGGTAGACCATACTGCTTTGTCAGGGATGGTCTGCACCTGTCCCCACTAGGCTTTTGGATATTGGTCTAAATATTATCCATCCTTTTAGTGCTTTTTTTAGGCAATTCTAATCTGATAAACCTTCCAACATAGTAAATTCTACACAAGATAAACTAAAGGTGTCACTGCTCAGTGCTAGGAGTCTAAACAAGAATCTCATCTCTGTGGAAGCACTCCTTGCCCTGGAGTGTGTTGACATCTGTGCAGTTACTGAGACATGGTTTAAAGGCATGAAAGACACTCCTGGCAGTACAAGGCTATAATACCTTCTACATATTACTTAGGCCAGCTACTGCACAAGAAGGGAAAGAGATGAAGATGTATCAATCCACATAAAACGTACGCACACATCAAGACTGGTCAAATGATAGGATATGCGTGAGCTACTCCACGTCCAGTTAACCTTGGGTAAAGTCCGTTACCATATCCTTGCTAGATATACATCTCTGTCTATGACCCTGGATCACCTACCACATACTTGAATGTACTCAAGTCACTCACATTTCAGCCCAATACCATATTCATGGGTGATTTCAACTATCCCTCCATAAACTGGATTACATACACAACCACTAATATGCAAGCTCAAAGATTCTTTGATTTTGTCAATGCAAACACCCAGGAACAACTGCTATACACACCCCCAAGGGGTGCAAACAACCTGGATTTAGTATTCACAAGTATGAGAAAACATTGTACCTCCCTTACATAATGTCATGACTTGTCAGATTAGATCACAAAGTGGTAACCCTTGAAATAAATACAAAGGCTGAACTCTCAGCAAACCCCAGAACCTTTAAGAACTTTTTAAAAGTGAACCACCTCCTATTAAGTGAAGGCATAGCTAAATTCCAAGACCCCCCCAAATTCAGTGAACACAGTGGCCAATGAGGAAGTGTTTACAAAAACCCTGCACAAGCATGTAAATAACTGCATAGAAACAGCAGCACCAAACCAAAATAAACTTAGGACAAACTCCAAAAAAAAGTCCCCTTGGTGGGTCCCCAGTATAAATAGGTTGTACAACAAAAGAAAGAAGAAAATTCTGTCCAAAAATAGAAAGGGCTATGCCCAAAAGACAAAAAAACTCATTAATCAGTCTCAACAAGCAACTCAGGGATCTAATCAAGCCCACCAAAGCCAACTTCGAGGCAAAATTACCCCCCCCCCCAGGCTTAGGACAACCAAAAGGCATTTTTCAATTATGTATACACCCTTAAAGGGAACACACAGCAGTGTGCTAAACTAATAGTAAATGTAATTTCCCATAGCAAACTGGGAGTATAGCAAATTTGCTGGTCAATAAATTTAGCTCCAGTTTTACCCCCTATCATCCCCAGCTTCCCCCATGAAATACCCTCTACCATTTCTCCAACTATCACTAAAGAGCAGGTCCTCCCGCACTCTCAAGAGCTAAAAGCACTGCATCAGTGGGTCCTGATAATATCCCCAGGGTGATTCCTAAATAAATTGAAACATGACCTGTCAGGTCCACTAGAATCTCTATTCAACTACAGCCCCCAGACTTCATTTCTAGGGAATGAAGGGCTGAAACTGTCATCCCTCTACACAAAGGTGGACCATCAACAGACCCAGGGAACTACAGACCCATAAGTCTGACTAGTGTTATATGCAAGGCCATAGAAAGAATTATTGTGGACCTGATAAACAAAGACAAAGAAAATATTCAAACACCTGACCCATCCCAGTTTGATTTTGTCAAGGGCAGTTTATGGCTACTAAACTTTGTGGAGTTCTTTGAGAAAGCCACTTGAGCAATGGATGAGGGCAAAATGGTACTTACTGCCAATCAGGACCTGGCAAAGGTATTTGACACAATATCTCACTTGGGTATTATAGACAAACTCACAAATTTAGGCATAAATCCCAATGTCAACTGATGGATAGCCAAATGGCTCACAGATAGGACGCATGCAAGCTGGGTGCAGTCACTAAATTCCCCAAAGATGTAGATATCCTCCAGGAAATTCTGACACAGAAAAATAACTGGTGTCAGAACTATAGCCTAAAACTCAATGTAAAAAAATACATAATCATACCCTTTGGGAAGGCAAACACTCCTGCACATTACAACATTGATAACACTCTCCTAAGAGTAGACCCAGTGATAAGGGACTTGGGAACTCAGGTTGATAGTTACCTAAACTTTGATCACCATTTACCTATGGTAGTGAGAAAATCCTTCTATGTGACCCACCTTATAAGTAAGGGCATGCCATCTAGATCTAAGATCATTGTCCCACAATGCTCAGCCCTCATTAGAGCAATAATCGAGTACAATGCACCTTTCGGCAAATACGTGACTAGGCATTTGCAACAGCTAGATCAGTCACAGAGGTTCCTCACTAAAATAATACAGGGTTTAAATAGTATGTCCTGTGTAGACTGCCTCAAAGCCCTGTCCCTGTATTCAGTCTCTACAGACTTCTGAGGGACGATCTATGCCTAATCTATAAGACATTTTCTGATCCAGCCCTGATAGATCTGCTACACATTCACATAACAAACAGCACTAGAACTACTCGATCTAAGGATCTAAACCTTGTCTGTGACATAAACAAAACATATCGGAGAGACAGGTATGTGTCTCAGAGACTACCCCTTCTCTAGAGCAGACTACTCCCCATTCATGTGAAACATAGCTCTTTCCAAAGCCTATTCAAATTCAATTTGAAGCAATGCATTGGAACTCATGAATTCACCCTGGCTTTTCACCTGTGGCCTTTACAGAGAAGGGTATTTTGTAGATGCGCTATGACATAGGCATGTACTAAAGCCATTCTAGGCTGTGGACACTGATAATTGGGAAAACTGAGGCATGAATGGCTTGGCTTAAAAAGGCTCTAGGGCCATTAGCCTAGTAACCTCCTATGATCCTATGAACTAGAAGAAGGCATTGTACAGTTACATGTTACAGGACCACAAGACAGTCAAAGCTTATCCTGGTACCTGAGTCCAGAACTGCGACAACATCACAACCCATTCAAACATCTGAATAACTGCAAGCTTGGGCAGGTGGAAAACATGCTTTAGTGAAATATGTTTTCCATTATTTCAGTCTGTCCACTATATGGTACATATTTAGTAACTGGGAGTAGTCAGCAGGACAAAGCCCTAGGAAATTAGCCAGCTTGCCTTCCCACAAGACTGATCTTGAGCATGTACAGGTATAGTATTCATTCATGCTCACTAGGAACTTCACACAATCCACCTCTTACTGCCTTAGATAAACCCCTGACAGGATATAAGAACATTTACTGGGAGGTGGTGTACTAGTGAAAATAAGAGCATGCACGCATAGTAGTGGTGCACTAGGGGAAATAACATGCTAAGTAGTGGTGCACTAGGGGAAATAACATGCTAAGTAGTGGTGCACTAGGGGAAATAACATGCTAAGTAGTGGTGCACTAGGGGAAATAACATGCTAAGTAGTGGTGCACTAGGGGAAATAACATGCTAAGTAGTGGTGCATTAGGGGAAATAACATGCTAAGTAGTGGTGGACTACGGGAAATAACATGCTAAGTAGTGGTGCACTAGGGGAAATAACATGCTAAGTAGTGGTGCACTAGGGGAAATAACATGCTAAGTAGTGGTGCACTAGGGGAAATAGCAATTGCTAAGTAGTGGTGTGCTTGGTGAAATACGAACATTAACTAAGTAGTGGTACACTAGGGGAAATAAAAACATTTACTAAGAAGTGGAGCACTACGGCAAATAAGAATGCTTGCTAAATAGTGCTTGGTGCACTTTGGGAAATAAGAACACTTACTAAGTAGTAGAGTACTGTGTAATGTTATTAAAAGAGCTGCTGCCACACATGGTTAAATAGTGCTTCAAAAAACAAACCAAGGTTACGGTACAATTTTACAAACTAAGGTTACGGTACAATTTTACAAACCAAGGTTACGGTACAATTTTACAAACAAAGGTTACGGTACGATTTTGCAAATCATGGTTACGGTACAATTTTACAAACTAAGATTATGGTACAATTTTACAAACCATGGCTATGGTGCACTTTTACAAACCAAGGTTATGGTACAATTTTACAAACGAGGTTAAAGTCCAATTTTACAAACCATGCTTATGGTACACTTTTACAAACTAAGATTATGGTACAACTTTCCAAACCATGGTTATGGTACAATTTTACAAACCAAGGTTATGGTACAATTTTATAAACCAAGGTTACAGTACAATTTTACAAATCATGGTTATGGTACAATTTTACAAACAAAGGTTATGATACAATTTTACAAACCAAGGTTATGGTACAATTTTACAAACCATGGTTATGGTACAATTTTACAAACCAAGGTTACAGTACAACTTTATAAACCATGGTTATGGTACAATTTTACAAACCAAGATTATGGTACAATTTTACAACCTGAGGTTATGGTACATTTTTTTTCAGATGGCAGATCTGTATAAAGAAATATGATGGCTTTAAGCACAATTATGTCATGTATATATCTAATGAAAATATACTGTCTAAGAAATTAGCAAATAAGTAAACACAAGTCTATGCTGAAATAATGAGGTTCACAAGCATCATAATATGAGTATTTGATGCTGGCATGTTGAAAACATATATACTGAAAATACACAATGGTTCAAAACTACAACCAACAGCAAAAATTAAAACAAATTGTTTCCTTTTACGACTGGTTAATGGAAACCATACCACTAACTTCAGACACAGTAGTAGTGTTATGTACCACCTTACTAATGTCAGCTAACCCTAACTCTCCACCATCCCCAATCCTAGACCTTCCCTTAGGAGAAACTCTTTTCATAACACTACCAGTGCACAACATACTAAGACACATGTCACACACAGCAGCATGTGTACAACTCTAAATCTACCCCCTTTCATAGCCCTTAAGACACACGTCACACACAGCAGCATGTGTACAACTCTAAATCACACACAGCAGCATGTGTATGACTCATACCCCCCTTTCATAGCTCCTTACACACACACGTCACACACAGCAGCATGTGTATGACTCTAAATCTACCCCCTTTCATAGCCCTTAAGACACACGTCACACACAGCAGCATGTGTATGACTCTAAATCTACCCCCTTTCATAGCCCTTAAGACACACGTCACACACAGCAGCATGTGTACAACTCTAAATCTACCCCCTTTCATAGCCCTTAATCTAACCCTAAGTCACAAGCACTTGCAAACAGATTCCCACCTCGAATATCGAACTTTCAGTATATCTGAAAGTTTTGGTATTAAAATCCCGGACACACACTTACCTTAATGACAAACACTCAGTATTTCTCTGTTCAACATCTCCACCACTTGATAAAAAGTGCTCTCAATGCATGTCCCAAGGACTTCACACCACTGAAAAACTGACTATTCAACAAGAGTGAAGCTCACTTAAACACATACATGCCTAAAATATATATAGATGTATACACTTAGACATCTCCAATATCAAGGGGATGTGACTGATTAAGTTTGCAGATGGGTGCAAATTAGGAGCAGTCGCTGAAACCCCAAATGACTTAGCCATCCTACAGGAAGGTCTGTTCTAAACGAATAACTTGTGCTAGAATCATCTACTCAAATAAAATGGCAAAAAATACATTATTGTCTGAAGTCATCTGCCCTGGCAAACAAAGCTGACAGTATGCCTTTAAGAGTTGACCTAGTTGTTTAGGAGCTGGGAACTTATATGAATTGTGACGTAACTTTCAACCATGTGCCCACAATCATATTGCAGAGCATATAAACAAAGGGATTGTGTGTAGATCTAGAGATGTCACTGCCCTCCTATACACATACACACACACACACACACACGCACACACGCACACACGCACACACGCACACACACACACATATATATATATATATGTACACACACACACACACACACACACACACACATATATATATATATATATATGCATAGTACAACACACACACTCACACACACACACACACACACACACACACACACACACACCATATATAATACACACACACACACACACACACACAGACACACACACACACCCACACACACAGACCCGCACGCATCTATATATATATATATATATATTTATATATATATATATATATATATATATATTTATATATCACACACACACAGACACACACACACACACACACACACATATATATATATATATATATATATATATATATATATATATAGTACATACATACACACACACATGTAGTACATATCACACAGACACACACATACACACACGCGTGGACACACACACGCACACACACACACACACACACACACACACACACACACACACACACACACACACCCCAACACATCACAAGACTGTCGCTCTTCTGTGGCCTCTTTTTGCGGACATTGCATTGACATCAACAGTGATAGGTCTCATGGCTTTGACATTAATAGCTTGTGCCAAAAATGCCCACTGCAGTCCTCCAATGTGGAAGATTAAAGCCACTTTAGGCCACCAGTCTCTACAAAAATATTGTGGTTTATCACATACAAGTACAAATAAGGCAGGTTCTTCCAGATAAAACACAGTCTTGTACTTTAAGGAAATGTTTGTAAAATATCTTTCACTGAGTCTTTCACTTCTCCTTTGGTATCTTTTCCCATTAGGTCTTCTGGAAGGAAAAATTACCATATTTTTCTGCAAGACATTTCTTCACCACAGTCAATTCTGTTTCCCAGAGGCTCTGCTATGGACTTCCACTATCTTTTGATACAAAGGACAAATGCTGTCTGACTGAGCTTTTCTCAATTTGCTTTTAATATTATATCCAACAGCCCATTATAGAAACTTGCTGTTACATGTATGTAGCAGGTTTTAAAGCACCATGTTTAAAAAAAGGAAAAAAAAAACATGGACTGCATTAAAGGACATATTGCTCTGTTTATTATGGATTCTTTATCTCACTAATGTAAATAATAATAACCACACGGTTTTACTGAGAACCACACACACACACACACACACACACACACACACACACACACACACACACACACACACACACACACACACACACACACACACACACACACACACACACACACACACACATATATATATATCTATATCAAATCTATAGCTGTCCATCTATACAGATATATGCAGATTAGACATACATAGATATGCAGATATGTGTGTGTGTGTGTCTGTGCATAAACATATATATGTATATATATATATATATATATATATATATATATATATATATATATATATATATATATATATATATATATATATACACACACACATACATATATATATATATATATATATATATATATATATATATATATATATATATATATATATATATATGTATAGCCAGTTTTCTAGTTTCAGCACTCAAATCTGTTTCTTTGAACTTAGCACTTGTTCAGAACTCGTTGTAAGCACTAAATAAGCTGCAAATTAATACAGCACTCTACTTTCCTCACTTGTCTATAGGAAAGAAGTTTTTAGTACTTAATAAATAAGCATCTATCCAGGCATGGCTAAGGGTCAGCTCCCGGTGATTTCTCCTGTCTACCTGATGAATCTGGGCATCTTGGGGCAATGCAGCAATTACCTCATGTACACAGACAACCCTCTTCTCTTACCACCCAGAACTACAACCTGTGAGAGATGCACTTATATAGCCAAACTGGAAGCAAAGCTCTCTTCACCCAAGACTGGACTAGATAGTCAAGAGGAGAAGGTAAACACTTGCAGCACACCACACTCATCACATAGTCCCTCAAAACCTACACCACCAAAACACACACATAGAAACAAAACACACACCTACATTTGTGGAGGCTCTCAATAAAAACCTGCCCAAGCATCAGGGACCTCCAAAGCAGAAACGCAAGCAAACTCCACCCCCCCCAACACAACCCAAATGACACATAGCCCACAAACTCAGTGTGCCACTCAACCACAACCCATAAGGCATAAGAACATACCAAACGCTCTAGTCATAGGTGACTCTATAGTCAGGCACACTGATGTTCCATCACCAGGCTAAACAAGGAGAAAGTTACTGTCAGCTGCCTGTCAGGTGCCAGGATCCACCACATAAAGCACACACTCAGGTCACTCCACAAGAAGTACAAGTATGACACTGTCATTGTCCATGTTGGTGTGAATGACCTGAGACGTACATCCCTGGACTACATGAAAAGAGACATGGAGTAGCTCTCCGATCCTGTAGCCAAGGCAGGTATGACCCTAGCCCTGAGTAGCATCCTGCCATCACCCAGAATGATACCACAGTACAAGGACAAAATGATTGACTTCAACAATTGGCCAAGCTTCTGGTGTCATTCTAAGAGGATCCAGTATTTGTCTGCCTGGGATAACATGATCGACAGACCACGATGCTTTGCCAGAGATGGCCTGCACCTGTCACCCTTGGGATTCCGGATACTGGCTAAGGCTCTTGCCACCCCTATAGTGCCTTTTTTAGGTGAGGTTCAAATGACAAATTCACCACCGTAACAGGTACAAGCAAGAAGAATCTGAGGGTAATGCTACTCAATGCTAGAAGTCTAAACCTCAAAATGCACTCATTCAAGGCACTCCTTAAAATGGAGAACATCAACATCTGTGCAGTGACAGAGACCTGGTTCAAAGCTCCAGAGAGCGCCCCTGCATTACCAGGCTATAATTTGTACCACACCTTTAGGCCACCTAACCCAGAACGAAGCACTAAAGGTGGAGGCGTGTCCATATTCATTAAGGATATCCACACCTCCAGGCTAGTTGCACAGCATAATGCATCCGAGATTATCCAAGTGCAACTAACTCTGGGCAAGACCCCAATCCAAATTGTAGCTTGCTACAGACCCCCCACCATGCCCCTGGTTTCCCACTCCTCATTTCTTGATACACTGGAAAGTATTAGGGTACAACCCAATGCCCTAATAATGGGCAATTTCAACTACCCCACCATTAACTGGGAAAACTCATGTACCAACTCTTTTGCTGAACGTTTTCTGGAATTCATAAATTCCAATGCCTTGGATCAACTTATTCACACCCCCACCAGGGGCAGCAATACCCTAGACCTGGTCATTACCAACAAGGGCAACTGGTGTTCCATAACAGAGGTTAGTTCCTTGTTGGTCAGATCTGACCACAAGCTAATCATCCTAGACATCCACATCCCGTCCCCACCCCCAATTAGGGAAACCACCGTAAAAAACTTCTCCAAAGCAACCTTCACACTTCTTAAGACAGAAGTGGCAAACTTCATGACACCCATGCAGAAGGACAATAGAGGTACAACTGCTGAATCCTGCACAAATGCATTTTATAAGCACTTACACGAGTGCAAGTATCATGCTATCCCTAATAGAACCAAGATGCTATCCTCCAAAAAAAGGAAGCCAATCTGGTGGTCCTCTACCATAAACAAACTCTACAACAGAAGAAAGAAACTGTTGCAAAAAAAGAGTAAAATTCCATGACTGGAGGAACTCCCTGGTCAACCTCAGTAAGAAGCTGAGATCCCTCATAAAATCCTCCAAAGTTAGTTACGAAAACAAAATTGCCACTGACTCTAAAGACAACCGCAAAGCATTCTATAGCTATGTCAAGAATCTCAATGGCAACACTCAGATCTGCTCTGAGTTACAGCACAATGGCACTAAATATACAGAACCAACTGATATTGCCAACATCCTGGCAGATAGGATCAGTGCTAACTTTACCCCCCTTCTCACCCCCTAGAGGGCCCATCTCTATACCAAAAAATGCAAAGTTCCTGTAATCACAGCTGTACAGGTAAAAAACACACTCTACAAAGCCAAGAACACAGCATCCATGGGACCTCACAATATCCCAGGCTCCATTCTACATGAACTACAGAATGAACTGGCACCCTACCTAAGTACCATGTTCAATCACAGCCTCACCTCAGGCTTTATGCCCACTGAATGGCGCACCGCAACAGTTATCAGACTCCAAAAAGGGGGAGCCACGAAGCACCCCAAGAACTACCGCCCCATTAGCCTGATGAGCCTGGTCTGCAAGGCCATGGAACATATCATCATGGAACTCATAAACAAAGACATTGGTAATCTCCAAACTCTGGACCCTACCCATTTCGGATTTGTAAAAGGCAGATCATATCTCCTAAACCTGACTGACTTCTTTGAAGCAGTCACCAAAGCCATAGATGAGGGTAAGGTGATTCACACAGCTTGTCTAGATCTTGCCATGGCTTTCCACACCATCCCCCACTCTGGAATTATAGATAAGCTCACTAAACTAGATATAAATCCCTATGTCACAAGATGGGTTGCCAACTGGCTCATGGACAGAACCCACACTGTAAAAGTAGCAGACTACAAATCCGACTTCAGACCAGTGACAATTGGAGTACCACAGGGTTCAGTCCTGGGTCCTCCCCTGTTTGGCATCTACTTCTCTGAAGTACAGGCTAACACAGAAGGTCTTTGGCTAAAAAAGTTTGCAGATGACTGCAAAGTAGGAGCCATAATCGAAACTCCTAATGATGTGGAAATACTACAAAAGGGCCTCACTGAGACAGACTCCTGGTGTCAAAGCCATGGCCTGAAGCTCAATGCCAGAAAGTGTATTGTCATCCCATTTGGTAAAAACTCTGTACCCATGAACTACCACATAGCTGGTAGTCTACTTAACACCGAAAATGTGATAAGAGACCTTGGGACACAGGTGGACAGTAGTCTCTCCTTTGATAATCACATTGCCCCAATGGTCAGGAAATCCTTCTACATGGCTCACCTCATCACAAAAGGTTTCTCATCCAGAAAAAAAGAGGTCATTGTTCCCCTCTACTCATCACTCATTAGACCCATTATAGAGTACAACACCTCTTTTGGTATGTACCTCACAAGACATCTACAACAACTGAAAAGGCCTCAGAAATACCTCACAAAGAGGATTACTGGCCTCAAACAGATGTCCTACGCAGACCGTCTCAAAAAACTCCAGCTTTACTCCATCGCAAATCGCCTACTCAGAGATGATCTCTGCCTAACATACAAAGCTATGTCAAACCCAGAGCTGTTGGACTTGCTCCACTTAAAGAAATCCCAATCCCTCCAAGCTATACGTTCTGAGGACCTAAACCTTGTCACCACAATAAACAGAACATGCTGGAGGGATAGATTCCTGTCCCAGAGACTTCCCATAATCTGGAACAGGCTACCTATCTATGTCAAACAGAGCTCCTCATCAGCACTCTTCAAGAAAAATCTTGATGATTGGATGGGAAATAGGAAATTCAACCCAAGGATCACTTCTGTGGCTCTGCTCGACAGGGGCACAGGAAAATAATTTTCTTGGGTGGCGAAAGCCAGGGTATATTTTTGGCTAGGCTTATATAGGCCCTACGGCCAATAACCTAGTACCTACCTATGAACGTATGAACCTATATAGATATATAGATATATATATATATATATATATATATATATATATATATATATATATATATAAAACAACACTGCATGTAATGTCATAATTATGCTTATGAAAAGCTTAAGCTTCCCTAAGCAATATTAAGACTAAGTCTCTCATTAGCAGCATCATTGTCTGACGGTGATAGTCAGCAAAGAATAATGTTTGAAGTTAAAACAGCTATTAAAAGCTATTAGAACTTCACTATTTTAAGCAGAAAGCATAGTAGAAATAAATTTCCACAGAAGGGTATGCTGTTTCTGCCTGCTGTCTGACATAAGTGTTTAACTGACTTTCAAAGGCTTTGAAAGCCAGTAAAACACTTTATACTCCTGCACTTTTATATAGTAGGTGGTAGTAAGTACAACGAGTAAGACTCCATGTACGACAGAGAATTATGATTTGGACTCTGATCAAAATCCACTTGGTATGTATTCCTGATATGGATGCCAAGATTCACCTCTCAAGCTTCAGCCTCAAGACGACTTTCTTGGCATCCACGTCATAAACATGTAATAAGCTGCTTACGCTCATAATTCTCTATATTATAAATGTATATGTATTTATAGCTGGCCACCCAGTGGTGTTAACACTGACACTAGGCGATGGTCACTGTTGATGTGACTCATCAATCCTTGTACAAAAATGGGGCACAGGGGTTTCACATCAATATATATATATATATATATATATATATATATATATATATATATATATATATATATACATACATACACACACACACACACACACACATATATATATATATATATACATATATATATATATATATATATATATATATATGTATATATATATATATATATATATATATATATATATATATATATATATATATATATATATATATATATATATATATATATATATATATATATACATACATACATACATACACACACATATATATGGATTCCATACACTTGGTCAAATTTCACTTAGTCGAAAATGATACCAGGCATTGCACTTCACTGAAAGTTCACTTGACTGAAAGCTCACTTGGTCGAAGTTCATTTGGTCGAAGAAAATGGAATACAGCCCCTGCCCCACTGCAGTGCAACCCTGGAGTGAGAATATTAAATAAGGGGGGTGTGGGGGGCACAGCCCCCCACATAATTTTAATGTATTCACTGTCATAAGAAGGTATATCCATTAGAAATGCATTGATACATATATATATATATATATATATATATATACATATATACGTTCAGTATTATATGTTAGTCTTACGTACAGAACATTAAAACACAGAAGTCAGAATATACCAATTAAAGACAACAAAAGCAATGAGTACCTTTGACTAAAGCCACAGCATTGATATTCATTCATGTCATGCAGTGACAGGAAATACATTTTTCAAGGTTGCAAGTTTCCCTGCCCCTCCACACTTTTTAGTAAATTATTCTAATTCCATGGCTGGACAACTTCAGTAAAATAAATAAATAAAAAAAAAAAAATTGGCTTCTCTGGAAATAGGTTCATGTTTTCATAGGTAGGTAGTAGGCTATTGGCCCTAGGGCCTATACAAGCCTAGCCAAAAAGGTACCCTGGCTTTCACCACCCAAGAAAATTATTTTCCTGTGCCCCTGTCAAGCAGAGCCACAAAAGTGAGCCCCAGGGTGAATTTCCTATTTCCCATCCAATCATTAAGATTTTTATTGAAGAGTGCTAATGAGGAGCTCTGTTTGACATAGATAGGTAGCCTGTTCCAGAGTATGGGACGTCTCTGGGACAGGAATCTATCCCTCCAGCATATTCTGTTTATTGTGGTGACAAGGTTTAGGTCCCTAGAGCGTGTAGCTTGGAGGGATTGGGATTTCTTTAATTGGAGCATGTCCAACAGCTCTGGGTTTGACATAGCTTTGTATGTTAGGCAGAGATCGCATCTGAGTAAGCGATATGTGACGGAGTAAAGATGGAGTTTTTTGAGATGGCCTGTGTAGGGCATCTGTTTGAGGCTAGTAATCCTCTTTGTGAGGTATTTGTGTGGCCTTTATAGTTGTTGTAGATGTCTTGTGAGGTACATACCAAAAGGGGGATTGTACTCTATAATGGGTCTAATGAGTGATGAGTAGAGGGGAACAATGACCTCTTTTTTTCTGGATGAGAAACCTTTTGTGATGAGGTGTGCCACATAGAAGGATTTCTTGACCACTGTGACAATGTGATTATCAAAGGAGAGACTAATATCCACCTGTGTCCCAAGGTATCTTATCACACTTTCAGTGTTAAGTAGACTACCGCCTATGTGGTAGTTCTTGGGTACAGAGTTTTTACCAAAGGGGATAACAATGCACTTTTTGGCATTGAGCTTGAGGCCGTGGCTTGGACACCAGTCATCTGTCTCAGTGAGGCCCTTTTGTAGGATTTCCACATCATTAGAAGTTTCGATTATGGATCCTAGTTTGCAGTCATCTGTGAACTTAGTTAGCCAAAGACCTTCTGTGTTAGCCTGTAATTCAGAGAAGTAGATACCAAACAGGAGAGGATACAGGACTGAACCCTGTGGTACTCCACTTGTCACTGGTCTGAAGTCTGATTTGCAGTCTGCAACTTTCACAGTGTGATTCTGTCAGTAAGTCAGTTGGCAACCCATATTGTGACATAGGGATTTATACCTAGTTTAGCGAGTTTATCTATAATTCCAGAGTGGGGGATGGTGTCAAATGCCTTGGCGAGATCTAGATAGGCTGGGTAAACCACCTTACCCTCATCTATGGCTTTGGTGACTGCTTCAAAGAAGTCTATCTGGTTTAGGAGACATGATCTGCCTTTTACAAACCCGAACTGTGTGGGGTCCAGAGTTTGGAGATCTCCAATGTCTTTGTTTATGAGTTCCATGATGATACGTTCCATGGCCTTGCAGACCAGACTCATCGGGCTAATGGGGTGGTAGTTCCCGGGGTCTGTCATGGCTCCCCCTTTGTGGAGTGGCATAACCGTTGCGGTGCGCCATTCAATGGGCACAAAGCCTGAGGTGAGGCTATGACTGAACATGGTACTTAAGTGGAGTGACAGTTCATTCTGTAGTTCGTGTAGAAGGCAGCCTTGGATGTTGTCAGGTCCCATGGATGCTGTGTTCTTGGCTTTGGAGAGTGAGGTTTTTACCTGTGCAGCTGTGATTACAGGAACTTTGCATTCTTCCAGTATAGAGATGGGTCCTTTAGGGGGTGAGAGGGGGGTAAAGTTAGCACTGAACCTATCTGCCAGGATGTTGGCAATATCAGCTGGTTCTGTATATTTAGTGCCATTGTGCTGTAACTCACAGCAGATCTGAGTGTTGTCATTGAGATTCTTGACATAGCTATAGAATGCTTTGTGGTTGTCTTTAGAATCATTGGTGATTTTGTTTTCATAACTAGCTTTGGAGGATTTTATGAGGGATCTTAGCTTCTTACTGAGGCTGACCAGGAAGTTCCTCCAATAATGGGATTTTACACTTTTTTGCAACAGTTTCTTTCTTCGGTTTGTTTATGGCAGAAGACAACCAGATTGGCTTCCTTTTTTTGGAGAATAGCATCTTGGTTCTGTTAGGGATAGCACGATCCCTGCACTCGTGTAGGTGCTTATAAAGTGCATTTGTGTAGGATTCAGCAGTCGTACCTGTATTGTCCATGTGCATGTTGTGAAGTTTACCACTTCTGTCTTCAGAAGCGTGAAGTTGGCTTTGGAGAAATGTTTTCAGTTGTTTCCCTAATGGGGGGGGTGGGGGGGAGCGGGATGTGAATGTCTAGGGTGATTAGCTTGTGGTCGGATCTGACCAACAAGGAATTGACCTCTCTGTGTGGAACACCGGTCGCCCATGTTGGTGATGACGAGGTCTAGGATATTGCTGCCCCTGGCGGGGGTGTGGATATGTTGATTCAATGCATTGGAATTGATGAATTCCAGAAAACATTGAGCAAAAGAGTTGGTACATGAGTAGTTTTCCCAGTTAATGGTGGGGTAGTTGAAATCACCTACTAATAGGGTGTTAGGTTGTACCCTAATATTTTCCAGTGTACCAAGAAAAGAGGAGTGGGAACCCTGGGACATGGTGAGGGGTCTGTAGCAAGCTACAATCTGGATTACGGTCTTGCCCAGAGTTAGTTGAACTTGGATAATCTCGATGCATTATGCTGAGCAACTAGCTTGGAGGTGTGAATATCCTTAATGAATATGGACACGCCTCTGCCTTTAGTATTTCACTCCGGCTTAGGTGGCCGAAAGGTGTGGTATGAATTATAGCCTGGTAATGCAGGGGTACTCTCTGGAGCTTTGAACCAGGTCTCTGTCACTGCACAGATGTCGATGTTCTCCATTTTAATGAGTGCCTCGAGTGAGTGCATTTTGAGGTTTAGACTTCTCTTTTTATCAAAGATGTGTTTCCTTGGTTAAAATATTATAATCAGTGTGCTCTCTATTAGCTGTTTTGAATTTCTGTGAGTCAAATAATTTTATGATTTGGGGAGTTTTTTGTTTGATGTTTTAGTCATATGTACTTTTGTATATTAAACTAGGCAGATATACAAATTTATAATTATGACATTATTCCAAGTTAAGCAGTTCTTACACCCAAACAACATACAGTAAAAGCAATAAGTAAATTATAGCTCATGAAATACCTTGGAAGGCATCACACTAACATAGCGCCATCATATAAACGCATTCACTGTTAGTGCAGAAGGTATTAATAATACTTTAACAAACTTCCTGACATGGCTTTATTGTACATATGAGTCAGACACATTTCTTCATCCCTTCTTCCAACATATATAATTACAAGCACAGTCCCTGGTTTCAGAATAATGTGTTTGTGGCTCAAACAAAAGCACCAAGTGCTTCAGTAAGCACTTCTTTACTGAGTCAGTTGTCTATATATGCCCGTCTAGTAAAACAAAAGTCCAAGTAGTGTCCATTACCCAGGACTGAGTGGCATTACTGCTGCAATTATTTGGCCTCATGGTAATATGTACAGCGTTATGCCAGGGAAAACATATGAAATCACAAAGTGGTCATTTTATGTCTATAAATTCTTCAGTCATCATATGATATTGGCCATTACCCTTCTGGGACTTTCTGCCTGGCCATCTTGATTACGTACCAATTTGATGACATCTTGATCCTGTATCTGTCTGTGGATATGACCATGCTGAAAGTCATCCATCTAGCGATGGTTAATAATATGGTCAACTTTCAATCTATGGTTTGTTTGTGTTATGGTCATCCTTCAATCTATAGTTCATGATATGTTCATTTATTTATTTCTGGTTCATGGTATGATAATCTTTCAATGGTTAAAGGTATTGTAATGCTACTGCAATCCTTTTATCTCTGATTGATACTATGATATTCCTTCTTCATGGGTTCACATGAGATTACTAGGCTAATGGTCTGAGAGCCCTTACAAGCCTAGCCAGTATAATCTGATTTTATCCAATATACAGCCCCTAGGGACAAGAGGATGGCTTGGATTTCTGCCTGTGCATTGAGTATTTTACAGATTGCCCATGTCCATAAAGGACATAGGCACTACCCCAGATGTGAATTTGTGATTCTCCATCCATTGATCCAAGCTGTGTTTGAAGAAGACCAAGGAAGAGCACTGCTTAATGTAAATAGGAAGCCTGTTCCAAAGAAGGGGCAATCTCTGAGACACATATCTGTCTATCCAGTGTGTTTTGTTTGAGTTGCAGACTAGGTTTAGATCCCTAGGTTGTGTGACCCCTGTGCTGTTTGACTTGTGGATGTGTAGCAACTCCATCATGGCTGGATTTGCGAGTGCCTTGCGGTCAGGCATAGGTCTATCTACAGTGAACAAGTTGGTCATCCATAAATCTATTATATGTGGACAGTCATCGCTCCATTTATAGATAGTGAGTGAGACATTCATCTCCAAAACCAAACAAAGTAAGTAGCACAGATGAAGGAAAATAGCCGGCTCAATGATAGAATTCCAAAGCTGGTTTAATAGTCAATTCAAACACATAAAAACAATTCCACACATATTTTCGTCTAAGTTGCTAAGACTTCATCAGATGCAAACAATAAATGAATCAATGAGTGAGCCATTCATCCTACTGTAGTGGGTGGACTGGTCATCTTTCTTTCAGTGATAGGTAGTTTAGTAAGCTCTACATGTACAAAATTGGTACAGTTTATCTGTTTCTTTATGGACAGGTTCATGTACATTGAAACTAGTTTTACTTTTGTGACAATCATTTCTGGAATCATGATGGAAACTGTATGCTCTATCTGGTGTGTATATTATTTTGACATGCACATTTAAAAAAACTGAAAAACAACATTTTCTGGGAGAACAGAGTTTGCATTTTCTTTTCCAAATTTTAAGCACACTTTGAGTATCTTTGTTTTTTTTAGGTATACTACAAAAATTTTCCAGCAAATTATTTTTTATTGTTGTGAAAAGGCAACTGAATCTGAAATGATTAGAACTACTGTATTCCCAGCTGGTCTGTGAGAGTTTCATTAGGATGCACTAATGCATTTGATTCAATGAACAATGACTGAAAAATGTTATAGGTTTTAAGATATTATGAAATGAAATATTATGCAGACAAGCAGAAGGGAGACTCAGGGTTTTATAGCTGCCTGGGATTTTTCTTAAGGAAGGGTAATTTGATAGCTTTGATTCTTGAGTTGATATTTAAATATTTTGGGGACTTAAGCCTTCCTGGCATATTTTTATAATGAAATGTGAATTATTTAAGATTGTCTGCTGGGGATTCTATTCACAGGATAAGATGGTTAGTTTATGTTTCAGTTTAAAGTATTACGGCTAATACTCAAAGGATAGGAAGTGATACAGTGATTAAGTAGATTTTAATAAATGTGAATTGTAAGCATTCATCTCTGTGCAGAAAGGATAAACAGAAAGAGATAAAAGGACGCAAAAATGAAAAAAAAGTTAAGTGGCTTTAAAATGTTTACTTTTCCCCAGGACAGTCTGAAGCAGAATTCATTACTACAGCTACAAGTAAAATTTTCACCTCTGAATCTAAGGCTGTATTTCAAGATGAAAATGGAAAAATAAACTTTAACACATAAAGAGTAAATTGTAAGGTTATCATACTTGACTCTTCAGATGCCCATTTAAACATGGTTATAATGTTCCTGCTAAATGCAATGAAAGGAATCATTATTTACAAACTAATACTGTTTCTTTTTTTTTTTTTGAAGATTATAACACAGAAAAAGACCTAAGTTTAAACAAATTGATAGGAGAGGGACAGGTTATTGTACTTTGGCAGATGTTTCTGACTCCCAAACTCCTTTATGATGCCTGGAAGTTAGGCTACAGTTTTTCCAGCAAATTCCATACAGGAAGGGCTGTGTGCAAGGTTGTCAGTGACTGGTATGCAGTGACAACCAGATTACTATCAAAATCCTGACATTCAAAATAACGAACAATGAGATCCACGATACATTTAATCAACCTCATCAATATTAATGAAGTCAGAACATCGACAAATAGCATTGACAACCATTTTTCGATGTTAAAGTCAACAGTTACTGCATTTGTAGATGCTTTGTGACCCTGCCTTGTCTATGTACTTACAAACTGACAGACACTTGTACGTCAACATTCTGACTGTCGCTCCTACCATGTTCGAGGAGGTGCCTGTCATGTAACTGACTTTCTGCCTTTTGATTGTAAACCATGACAACCTGTCTCCTATATATGCCTACATGCACATGTTAAGGTACTGGCAGACATCTGTGCTTGCGAGTCACACATGCCATTGACAGCTGTCATCAGGCACTGAAGAAGCCCTATACCCACACCCATCCTAATAGTGTAACTTACAAAGGCATGTTTTACACATATGTATGTAACATGTAACAGCAGTAGGCGTGTTGTCTGTGTGTTACCATTATGTCTGGTAAGCATACAGATACTATCTTTAAACATACTGTCAGGCATTAGTTGATTAAAGTACCTGGTTATGCACATCTGTCTATAACACACTGTACTGCTAAATGTTCTACACATGGGCATGAAAGGCTTATATGTCACTGAACATTTTATAACCAGGCCTCTAATCTGTGAAAACCTAGGTAATGGTGACTGTGCCAGTAAACTTTTAACTCTGCAACAGCATGGGTAAGTGGCTTCCCTGCACCTCTTTGAGCTTAAAATTGGATGAGGTGTCACAATGCCAAGTTCAGGATAGTGAAGCTGTGTATTACAGGAAGTTATCATTCTTTGTTTGGAGAGATTTATACCTTTTCCACGGAGTTGGTATATATAAGTTCAGAGGGTGTGAGGGACTTGCCAACCACATGGGGTGGGGTGTGATGGGGTGGGGGATTGTCCCCTTACAAAAATACTTTATTATTTTGTTTTGGTAATGACAAGGTTACACATAGACTCACGGGTTCACAGTTAAGTACTAGGCTAGCTGCCGTTGCAGACTATTTTAAGCCTAGCCAGTTTCCCTTTTTGTCTTCGAATGAATTTATTCCATTTGGTGTTAGACTGACCTTAAGCATCCCATAACTGATAATTATATATTATCCTAATAAGAATAACTGGGATCATATTATAGATAATTTGAGTGGACCTACGTACGGGACAAAGTATTAGTTGTATAGAGTGCAGTCCTGGAATAAATTTTCTATTACCTGTCCATATTAATAGTTAATAGGTTAATAGTTAATAGGTTCATACTAAGCTAACTGCCCTTGCGAGCCATTTTAAGCCTAGCCAATTATCCCTTGTGAGACTCAAACCCTGCACCATGTGTTTGTAAGGCAAACATCTTAACCATTAGGCCACCCTCCCAAAGCTGAGCTTGAATGTAGACAGGGATGAACTTTGTTTTACATGGATGGGGAGTATTTTCCAGTGGCATTGTCTGTGAGATATACTTGTCCCTCCAGCAGTATTTCATCTAGTACTGACCCAGATATAACCTGATGAGTGAGACTAGAAGCTCCATTAGTACAGATATAGTGTCAGCTATTAGCACTGTATGTGATGTTGCTTAACTGTGTCAAATACTTGTCACAGAGATTCCAAGTAAATAAACAAAAAGCTCTGGATCTCATTGTGCAGTCTGTCAAACATGAATTTTCTCTGCATTATTTCACAGAACTCATCCTCCACTTTATATCTCTGTCCAGTTTCCCCCAGATGCATCTTAAATAACATCATTTTGTACTTAACATTGAGTGCCATCTGCACTGAGTATCAGAATACTTTACGCAATAACTTTATTTTATTGCTTTGCTTCAAACAGATGACTGATCTTCTCTTAATAATAAATTTACATTATAAAACAAAAATTTCACCAACTCTTTCAGGGCTATACAGCTCACGTATGCAATGGCAGTATACGTGTTGTCAGCGTGTTACCATGTTTCATAGATTAGTACTAGGCTAACTGCCCTTGTGAGCCATTTTAAGCCTAGCCAATTATCCCCAGTGAGACTCAAACCCTGTACATTGTGTTTGTAAGGCAAACACCTTAACCATTAGGCCACCCTCCCAATGTGTCTGTTGGAAGCACTGCCCACTTTGTCAAGCTCAGCATGAGTCCCAGTGATAACACACTGTTATGGTAATCAGTCCCCGTGATAACACAATGTTATGGTAATGAGTCCCCGTGATAACACACTGTTATGGTAATGAGTCCCAGTGATAACACACTGTTATGGTAATGAGTCCCAGTGATAATGCATTCTTATAGTAATGAGTCCCAGTGATAACGCACTGTTATGGTAATGAGTGCTAGTGATTACGCACTGTTATGGAAATGAGTCCCAGTGATAGCTCAATGTTATGGTAATGAATCTCAGTGATAACACACTGTTAAGGTAATGAGTCCCAGTGATAACACACTGTTATGATAATGAGTCCTAGTGATAACACACTGTCATGGTAATGAGTCCCAGTGATAAGAAACTGTTATGGTAATGAGTCCCAGTAACAACACAATGTTATGGTAATGAGTCCCATTGATAAAACACTATTATGGTAATGAGTCCCAGTGATAACACACTGTTATGGTAATGAGTCCCCGTGATAACGCAATGTTATGGCAATGAGTCCCAGTGATAACGCACTGTTATGGTAATGAGTGCTAGTGATTACGCACTGTTATGGAAATGAGTCCCAGTGATAGCTCAATGTTATGGTAATGAATCTCAGTGATAACACACTGTTAAGGTAATGAGTCCCAGTGATAACACACTGTTATGATAATGAGTCCTAGTGATAACACACTGTCATGGTAATGAGTCCCAGTGATAAGAAACTGTTATGGTAATGAGTCCCAGTAACAACACAATGTTATGGTAATGAGTCCCATTGATAAAACACTATTATGGTAATGAGTCCCAGTGATAACACACTGTTATGGTAATGAGTCCCCGTGATAACGCAATGTTATGGCAATGAGTCCCAGTGATAACGCACTGTTATGGTAATGAGTCCAGGGTGATAACACACTGTTATGGTACTGAGTTTCAGTGATAACACACTGTTATGGTAATGAGTCCAGGGTGATAACACACTGTTATGGTACTGAGTTTCAGTGATAACACACTGTTATGGTAATAAGTCCCAGTGATAACACACTGTTATGGTAATGAGTCCAGTGATAATTCACTGTTATGGTAATGAGTTCCAGTGATAACACACTGTTATGGTAATGATCCCAGTGATAATTCACTGTTATGGTAATGAGTCCCAGTGATAACGTACTGTTATGGCAATGAGTACTAGTGATTATGCACTGTTATGGTAATGAGTCCCAGTGATAACTCAGTGTTATGGTAATGAATCCCAGTGATAACACACTGTTAAGGTAATGAGTCCCAGTGATAAAACACTGTTATGGTAATGATTCCTAGTGATAACACACTGTCATGGTAATGAGTCCCAGTGATAACACCACTATTATGGTAATGAGCCCCAGTGATAATACACTGTTATAGTAATGAGTCCCCATGATAACGCAATGTTATGGCAATGAGTCCCAGTGATAATGCACTGTTATGGTTATGAGTCCCAGTGATAACACACTTTTATGGTACTGAGTCCCAGTGATAATGCACTATTATGGTAATGAGTCCCCATGACAACACACTGTTATGGTAATAAGTCCCAGTGATAACACACTGTTACATTAATGAGTCCCAGTGATAACACACTGTTACGGTAATGAGTCCCAGTGATAACACACTGTTATGGCAATGAGTCCCAGTGATAATGTACTGTTATGGTACTGAATTCCGGTGATAATGCACTGTTATGGTAATGAGTGCTAGTGATAACACACTGTTTTGGTAATGAGTTCTAGTGATAACTCAATGTTATGGTAATGAATCCCAGTGATAACACACTGTTATGGTAATGCGTCCCTGTGATAACCCACTGTTATGGTAATGAGTCTCATTGATAACACACTGTTATGGTAATGAGCACCAGTGATAACACTCTGTTATGGTAAGGAGTCCTAGTGATAACACACTGTTATGGTAATGAGTCCAGGGTGATAACACACTGTTATGGTACTGAGTTTCAGTGATAACACACTGTTATGGTAATAAGTCCCAGTGATAACACACTGTTATGGTAATGAGTCCAGTGATAATTCACTGTTATGGTAATGAGTTCCAGTGATAACACACTGTTATGGTAATGATCCCAGTGATAATTCACTGTTATGGTAATGTGTCCCAGTGATAACATACTGTTATGGCAATGAGTACTAGTGATTATGCACTGTTATGGTAATGAGTCCCAGTGATAACTCAGTGTTATGGTAATGAATCCCAGTGATAACACACTGTTAAGGTAATGAGTCCCAGTGATAACACACTGTTATGGTAATGATTCCTAGTGATAACACACTGTCATGGTAATGAGTCCCAGTGATAACACCACTGTTATGGTAATGAGCCCCAGTGATAATACACTGTTATAGTAATGAGTCCCCATGATAACACAATGTTATGGCAATGAGTCCCAGTGATAATGCACTGTTATGGTTATGAGTCCCAGTGACAACACACTTTTATGGTACTGAGTCCCAGTGATAACACACTCTTATGGTAATGAGTCCCCATGACAACACACTGTTATGGTAATAAGTCCCAGTGATAACACACTGTTACGGTAATGAGTCCCAGTCATACCTCTCAACCTGGAAACATCAGAAATCTGGACAAGGGCCATGAAAAATAGGTACAAATCTGTACGCTGATTAACATCTCATTTGCATACATAATTATGTAACCCCACCCACTCCGATGGAATTGTGGGATACCAACTTTCAAACACAAACTGAAAAACAGACAACCAAAATACGACACCAGACCAAAGTCCCCCTGCCTGCAGCCATTCCAATGTCTCATTATCTGGCTATTTCACCCCATTTATCATAAACACTAATGTGTGCAACTGCATACTACTTTACTTCTATAGTAAAGATTTGGATTTTATTTTTACATTTTGAGGCACATCATCAATGCACAAACACTAACAGACATCTGATAAATAAAGCGATACTGTTTCACAATGAAAATAGACTTGGTATTAAAACTTCTCTGCTCTTGAAAATCGCATTCATTGAAACAGTATTGAAACCACTTGGAATTAAAACTTCTCTGCTCTTGAAAATCACATTCATTGAAACAGTATTGAAACCTGCACCACATCCAAAGAAAATACATCTGGCCAATATGGGATAAAGATTACCTTTGGGCCATTTTCAAATCATTGGCCCCTTGCACACATATGTGTTCTCTCATTTGATACACCTTCCTGACTTTATTAAGTTATATTCCTTGTATAATACAGCACACTTGTTAGAGCACATTTTAAATGTATTGTTTGAGAGAACATTTTTCCAGTAGGCGTACTGTAGGCAGAAACAAAATGCATGAACCAATAATGACAAAACTGCCCAATTCAGAACAAAAGTCTACTTCCACACACACACTATAAATAGAATGACAGTAGAGAAAGCCATAGGCATCTTGCACAGCTTCTCACACTTTCAATTTCAGGGTTTTTTTCAGGGGGGGGGGTCAAAAGTTCAAAAACCAGGACACATTTTAAAAACCAGGGACACATTTTAAACATTGCTTGTATAATTCTGGAAAGTTGCTAGAATAAAACGTGTTTACCCCCATGCTTGTTACTGGCAAGTCTTGACTTGTACCCAGAACACTATACACACACACTACAGTTAGTGCAACATACCACTATGCTAAATCAGCAGTTTAAACAGGAAGACTGAAACTTAATGGCTATCATTTATTGAGTTCAGTTCTCACTTCTCACCATAGCTCTCACACACACACACACACACACACTTTGTTCAAATGAATGTCAGCTCAGCTCCCTACAGCAAGTTAAGAATAATGGCAGCAGTCCTCGGCCCTCGCATTTAAAATAAACAAAACGAATGGCAGCAGCTGGTTCCTGTTCACACTTTACACACACACAAACAACCACACACACACTTTGTTCAAATGAATGTCAGCTCAGCTCCCTACAGCAAGTTAAAAATAATGGCAGCAGTCCTTGGCCCTCGCATTTAAAATAAACAAAACGAATGGCAGCAGCTGGTTCCTGTTCACACTTCACACACACACACACAAACAAACACACACACACTTTGTTCAAATGAATGTCAGCTCAGCAGCCTCAGCTCCTACAGCAAGTTAAAAATAATGGCAGCAGTCCTTGGCCCTCGCATTTAAAATAAACAGAAACGAATGGCAGCTGGTTCCTGTCCCTCCTTACCTGATACCACCAGTCCTGAATGGCAGAGCTTTCTTGGGCAGGCAACACATATTTTCTCAGCTAGTCCCAGGCTCCCAGAACACGGCAGGCTGCAGCTTTCTTTGGCCTCGCCTCGGGCAATACAAGTGATAAAGTCCCAGTCCAAGCGAATAGCAGGCAGGCGGCAGCTAAGTGTTTCTGTTTTAACTTTTAACAGGATTGGCGATTTGGCGGCAGGCAAGCTTTTCAAATGCAGCAACTGCTTGCAGCCAGCCGGAAATGATGACGCGAGCTCAAGGAGCTCAATTCCGACTGGCTGGTAGTGCTGGAGCTGACGTCATCGCGCGTGATGACGTCAGCTCCGACAGTCTTGAAAATTAAAAAATAAAAAATAAGGCAAAATGAAATGAAGGCGCCAATGGGAATCGTGGCACCCCTTCATTTGGACCCCAAAACTCGGTAAAAACCGAGTAATTCGGGACGGTTGGGAGGTCTGGTCCCAGTGATAACACACTGTTACGGTAATGAGTCCCAGTGATAACACACTCTTATGGTAATGAGTCCCCATGACAACACACTGTTATGGTAATAAGTCCCAGTGATAACACACTGTTACGGTAATGAGTCCCAGTGATAACACACTGTTATGGCAATGAGTCCCAGTGATAATGTACTGTTATGGTAATGAGTTCCGGTGATAATGCACTGTTATGGTAATGAGTGCTAGTGATAACACACTGTTTTGGTAATGAGTTCTAGTGATAACTCAATGTTATGGTAATGAATCCCAGTGATAACACACTGTTATGGTAATGCGTCCCTGTGATAACCCACTGTTATGGTAATGAGTCCCATTGATAACACACTGTTATGGTAATGAGCACCAGTGATAACACTCTGTTATGGTAAGGAGTCCTAGTGATAACACACTGTTATGGTAATGAGTCCCTGTGATAACCCACTGTTATGGTAATGAGTCCCATTGATAACACACTGTTATGGTAATGAGCCCCAGTGATAACACACTGTTATGGTAATTAGTCCTAGTGATAACACACTGTTATGGTAATGAGTCCTGGTGATAACACACTGTTATAGTAATGAGTCCGAGTGATAACTCAGTGTTATGGTAATGAGTCCCAATGATAATACACTGTTATGGTAATGAGTGCTAGTTATAATACACTGTTATGGTAATGAGTCCCAGTGATAACACACAGTTATGGTAATGAGTCCCAGTGATAATGCATTCTTATAGTAATGAGTCCCAGTGATAATGCACTGTTATGGTAATGAGTGCTAGTGATTACGCACTGTTATGGTAATGAGCCCCAGTGATAGCTCAATGTCATTGTAATGAATCTCAGTGATAACACACTATTAAGGTAATGAGTCCCAGTGATAACACACTGTTATGGTAATGAGTCCAGTGATAATTCACTGTTATGGTAATGAGTTCCAGTGATAACACACTTTTATGGTAATGATCCCAGTGATAATTCACTGTTAAGGTAATGAGTCCCAGTGATAACGTACTGTTATGGCAATGAGTACTAGTGATTATGCACTGTTATGGTAATGAGTCCCAGTGATAACTCAGTGTTATGGTAATGAATCCCAGTGATAACACACTGTTAAGGTAATGAGTCCCAGTGATAAAACACTGTTATGGTAATGATTCCTAGTGATAACACACTGTCATGGTAATGAGTCCCAGTGATAACACCACTGTTATGGTAATGAGCCCCAGTGATAATACACTGTTATAGTAATGAGTCCCCATGATAACGCAATGTTATGGCAATGAGTCCCAGTGATAATGCACTGTTATGGTTATGAGTCATAGTGATAACACACTTTTATGGTACTGAGTCCCAGTGATAACGCACTATTATGGTAATGAGTCCCCATGACAACACACTGTTATGGTAATAAGTCCCAGTGATAACACACTGTTACGGTAATGAGTCCCAGTGATAACACACTGTTACGGTAATGAGTCCCAGTGATAACACACTGTTATGGCAATGAGTCCCAGTGATAATGTACTGTTATGGTACTGAATTCCGGTGATAATGCACTGTTATGGTAATGAGTGCTAGTGATAACACACTGTTTTGGTAATGAGTTCTAGTGATAACTCAATGTTATGGCAATGAATCCCAGTGATAACACACTGTTATGGTAATGCGTCCCTGTGATAACCCACTGTTATGGTAATGAGTCCCATTGATAACACACTGTTATGGTAATGAGCACCAGTGATAACACTCTGTTATGGTAAGGAGTCCTAGTGATAACACACTGTTATGGTAATGAGTCCAGGGTGATAACACACTGTTTTGGTACTGAGTTTCAGTGATAACACACTGTTATGGTAATAAGTCCCAGTGATAACACACTGTTATGGTAATGAGTCCAGTGATAATTCACTGTTATGGTAATGAGTTCCAGTGATAACACACTGTTATGGTAATGATCCCAGTGATAATTCACTGTTATGGTAATGAGTCCCAGTGATAACATACTGTTATGGCAATGAGTACTAGTGATTATGCACTGTTATGGTAATGAGTCCCAGTGATAACTCAGTGTTATGGTAATGAATCCCAGTGATAACACATTGTTAAGGTAATGAGTCCCAGTGATAACACACTGTTATGGTAATGATTCCTAGTGATAACACACTGTCATGGTAATGAGTCCCAGTGATAACACCACTGTTATGGTAATGAGCCCCAGTGATAATACACTGTTATAGTAATGAGTCCCCATGATAACACAATGTTATGGCAATGAGTCCCAGTGATAATGCACTGTTATGGTTATGAGTCCCAGTGATAACACACTTTTATGGTACTGAGTCCCAGTGATAACACACTCTTATGGTAATGAGTCCCCATGACAACACACTGTTATGGTAATAAGTCCCAGTGATAACACACTGTTACGGTAATGAGTCCCAGTGATAACACACTGTTACGGTAATGAGTCCCAGTGATAACACACTCTTATGGTAATGAGTCCCCATGACAACACACTGTTATGGTAATAAGTCCCAGTGATAACACACTGTTACGGTAATGAGTCCCAGTGATAACACACTGTTATGGCAATGAGTCCCAGTGATAATGTACTGTTATGGTAATGAGTTCCGGTGATAATGCACTGTTATGGTAATGAGTGCTAGTGATAACACACTGTTTTGGTAATGAGTTCTAGTGATAACTCAATGTTATGGTAATGAATCCCAGTGATAACACACTGTTATGGTAATGCGTCCCTGTGATAACCCACTGTTATGGTAATGAGTCCCATTGATAACACACTGTTATGGTAATGAGCACCAGTGATAACACTCTGTTATGGTAAGGAGTCCTAGTGATAACACACTGTTATGGTAATGAGTCCCAGTGATAACACACTGTTATGGTAATGAGTCCAGTGATAATTCACTGTTATGGTAATGAGTTCCAGTGATAACACACTGTTATGGTAATGATCCCAGTGATAATTCACTGTTATGGTAATGAGTCCCAGTGATAACATACTGTTATGGCAATGAGTACTAGTGATTATGCACTGTTATGGTAATGAGTCCCAGTGATAACTCAGTGTTATGGTAATGAATCCCAGTGATAACACACTGTTAAGGTAATGAGTCCCAGTGATAACACACTGTTATGGTAATGATTCCTAGTGATAACACACTGTCATGGTAATGAGTCCCAGTGATAACACCACTGTTATGGTAATGAGTCCCAGTGATAATACACTGTTATAGTAATGAGTCCCCATGATAACGCAATGCTATGGCAATGAGTCCCAGTGATAATGCACTGTTATGGTTATGAGTCCCAGTGATAACACACTTTTATGGTACTGAGTCCCAGTGATAACACACTCTTATGGTAATGAGTCCCCATGACAACACACTGTTATGGTAATAAGTCCCAGTGATAACACACTGTTACGGTAATGAGTCCCAGTGATAACACACTCTTATGGTAATGAGTCCTCATGACAACACACTGTTATGGTAATAAGTCCCAGTGATAACACACTGTTACGGTAATGAGTCCCAGTGATAACACACTGTTATGGCAATGAGTCCCAGTGATAATGTACTGTTATGGTAATGAGTTCCGGTGATAATGCACTGTTATGGTAATGAGTGCTAGTGATAACACACTGTTTTGGTAATGAGTTCTAGTGATAACTCAATGTTATGGTAATGAATCCCAGTGATAACACACTGTTATGGTAATGCGTCCCTGTGATAACCCACTGTTATGGTAATGAGTCCCATTGATAACACACTGTTATGGTAATGAGCACCAGTGATAACACTCTGTTATGGTAAGGAGTCCTAGTGATAACACACTGTTATGGTAATGAGTCCCTGTGATAACCCACTGTTATGGTAATGAGTCCCATTGATAACACACTGTTATGGTAATGAGCCCCAGTGATAACACACTGTTATGGTAATTAGTCCTAGTGATAACACACTGTTATGGTAATGAGTCCTGGTGATAACACACTGTTATAGTAATGAGTCCGAGTGATAACTCAGTGTTATGGTAATGAGTCCCAATGATAATACACTGTTATGGTAATGAGTGCTAGTTATAATACACTGTTATGGTAATGAGTCCCAGTGATAACACACAGTTATGGTAATGAGTCCCAGTGATAATGCATTCTTATAGTAATGAGTCCCAGTGATAATGCACTGTTATGGTAATGAGTGCTAGTGATTACGCACTGTTATGGTAATGAGCCCCAGTGATAGCTCAATGTCATTGTAATGAATCTCAGTGATAACACACTATTAAGGTAATGAGTCCCAGTGATAACACACTGTTATGGTAATGAGTCCTAGTGATAACACACTGTCATGGTAATGAGTCCCAGTGATAAGAAACTGTTATGGTAATGAGTCCCAGTGATAACACACTGTTATGGTACTGAGTCCCAGTGATAACACACTATTATGGTAATGAGTCCCAGTGATAACACACTGTTATGGTAATGAGTCCAGTGTTAATTCACTGTTATGGTAATGAGTACCCGTGATAACACACTGTTATGGTAATGAGTCCCAGTGATAATGCATTCTTATAGTAATGAGTCCCAGTGATAACGCACTGTTATGGTAATGAGTGCTAGTGATTACGCACTGTTATGGTAATGAGTCCCAGTGATAGGTCAATGTTATTGTAATGAATCTCAGTGATAACACACTGTTAAGGTAATGAGTCCCAGTGATAACACACTGTTATGGTAATGAGTCCTAGTGATAACACACTGTCATGGTAATGAGTCCCAGTGATAAGAAACTGTTATGGTAATGAGTCCCAGTGACAACACAATGTTATGGTAATAAGTCCCATTGATAAAACACTATTATGGTAATGAGTCCCAGTGATAACACACTGTTATGGTAATGAGTCCCCGTGATAATGCAATGTTATGGCAATAAGTCCCAGTGATAATGCACTGTTATGGTAATGAGTCCCAGTGATAATACAATATTATGGTAATGAGTCCCAGTGATAATGCACTGTTATGGTAATGAGTCCCATTGATAACTCACTGTTATGGTACTGAGTCTCAGTGATAACACACTGTTATGGTAATGAGTCCCAGTGATAACACACTGTTATGGTAATGAGTCCAGTGATAATTCACAGTTACGGTAATGAGTCCCAGTGATAACACACTGTTATGGCAATGAGTGCTAGTGATCATGCACTGTTATGGTAATGAGTCCCAGTGATAACACACTGTTATGGTACTGAGTCCCAGGGATAACACACTATTATGGTAATGAGTCCCAATGATAATACACTGTTATGGTAATGTCTGCTAGTGATAATACACTGTTATGGTAATGAGTCCCAGTGATAACACACTGTCATGGTAATGAGTCCTAGTGATAATGCATTCTTATAGTAACGAGTCCCAGTGATAACGCACTGTTATGGTAATGAGTGCTAGTGATTACGCACTGTTATGGTAATGAGCCCCAGTGATAGCTCAATGTTATGGTAATGAATCTCAGTGATAACACACTGTTAAGGTAATGAGTCACAGTGATAACACACTGTTATGGTAATGAGTCCTAGTGATAACACACTGTCATGGTAATGAGTCCCAGTGATAAGAAACTGTTATGGTAATGAGTCCCAGTGATAACACACTGTCATGGTAATGAGTCCCAGTGATAAGAAACTGTTATGGTAATGAGTCCCAGTGATAACACACTGTTATGGTACTGAGTCCCAATGATAACATGTTATGGTAATGAGTCCCAGTGATAACACACTGTTATGGTAATGAGTCCAGTGATAATTCACTGTTATGGTAATGAGTCCCAGTGATAACACACTGTTATGGTAATGAGCCCAGTGATAATTCACTGTTATGGTAATGAGTCCCAGTGATAACGCACTGTTATGGCAATGAGTGCTAGTGATTATGCACTGTTATGGTAATGAGTCCCAGTGATAACTCAGTGTTATGGTAGTAAATCCCAGTGATAACACACTGTTAAGGTAATGAGTCCCAGTGCTAACACACTGTTATGGTAATGATTCCTAGTGATAACATACTGTCATGGTAATGAGTCCCAGTGAAAAGACACTGTTATAGTAATGAGTCCCAGTGATAACACAATGTTATGGTAATGAGTCCCAGTGATAACACACTGTTATGGTAATGAGCCCCAGTGTTAATACACCGTTATAGTAATGAGTCATCGTGATAATGCAATGTTATGGCAATGCGTCCCAGTGATAATGCACTGTTATGGTAATGAGTCCCCATGACAACACACTGTTATGGTAATAAGTCCCAGTGATAACACACTGTTATGGCAATGAGTCCCAGTGATAACGCACTGTTATGGTAATGAGTGCTAGTGATAACACACTGTTTTGGTAATGAGTCCTAGTGATAACTCAATGTTATGGTAATGAATCCCAGTGATAACACACTGTTATGGTAATGCATCCCTGTGATAACCCACTGTTATGGTAATGAGTCCCATTGATAACACACTGTTATGGTAATGAGTCCCATTGATAACACACTGGTATGGTAATGAGCCCCAATGATAACACACTCTTATGGTAATAAGTCCTGGTGATAACACACTGTTATGGTAATGAGTCCGAGTGATAACTCAGTGTTATAGTAATGAGTCCCAATGATAATACACTGTTATGGTAATGAGTGCTAGTGATAATACACTGTTATGGTAATGAGTCCCAATGATAATACACTGTTATGGTAATGAGTGCTAGTGATAACACACTGTTATGGCAATGAGTCCCAGTGATAACACACTGTTATGGCAATGAGTCCCAGTGATAACACACTGTTATGGTAATGAGTCCGAGTGATAACTCACTGTTATGGTAATGAGTCCCAGTGATAACTCACTGTTATGGTAATGAGTCCTGGTGATGACACACAAGGAAGGTTGTCCATGTTATATAAGTTAATTATAAATAATAATAACAATAATGACTTTGGTGCAAAATTCTTGTGCTTTTTATATAGTAGTGAATCGAGTGACTCAGAAGGTGGTAAGAATAAAACTTTGTTACTTAAATAAGTTAGTCAAACTTCTTCAAGTTTCTACTAGAATTTTATTATGTGGAAGTGTATACATAGAAAGTTTGTTATTCCCTATAAAATCTCTTAAGTTTAGTAAAATGACTTCTATAGTTTTTTGGGGATGTAATAAAGATGTAAAAGCTGTTTGGACACACGTATATGGACTGTGAAAAATTAAATGTACATTGGGAAGAGATATGTATGTTTTTAAAGGAGTCATGATCTGATAAGTATTCTTTAACTAGATCAATAATACTAAAGAATGTTTCACTTGCTTTGTCTGTAAAAGCCAAAAAAGGTCTGGAGTCTCCTGGCAGAAGCTACAAAAGTTATTAAAAAAAATTGGAAAACGAATTCCGTTCCTATGTTCAAAGAATTTTTTAAAATTTAACAGCAATACTATGTAAAACTGAAAAAGAAGTGATCAGAATAAGATCTATAAAACATACTAAGACTTGCAGTGGTTGGGACAGCCTTGAAACATTGCTATTTGAATACCAAAACTTTTAATGTGTTAATTGTATAAGATTACCTTGATGATTTAATGTATTCCTAACACTGTATAACAGTATGTGATGTTGAATTCCCTCCTTTCTGTGTATATATTGTAAATATGTTAAATTACTAAAAATGTTCTTAAAAATACTATTACCAGTCCTTCTTCTCCTTCTGCAGCCTGTCCATTACCCATACTGCAAGGGCATGGAGGGATACAGCCCTAACTATGACCGAGATGACCCGCAATCAGTTAGTAGCTTGGGCTTTTGACTGGTAGGCAAGGGAAGTTAAGATGCCTAGCCTGGGAAGGGAGGGATGGAGGGTACACATGATGGAAGGCAGGTTTCTTACAGCTCTGGTGAAGGTTAGGACATGTAGAAATTGGCAGGTTAAGAAAGCAGACTGGGCTGGAGGTGTGGATCAGGGGTGGTTCCTTGGCCATTTCTCATTTACCAAAGCCAGCATGCACGTGGGGGTGTGGCTAGAGCCATAATGCATAATAAATAGTACCTACTCTGCAAGTAGTAATGATAGCTGTTGTGACCACACTAAGCCAGGGTCTAGACAATTGCTAGCTGGGGACCTGATGAATTCAGTTCTAGGGGATGAAATACCAGGTGTGTTGTCGGTGAGCTGATAGGCACACACATGCAGATGAGGAAGGAATCATGGAGGTCATGCTCCCCTGTAAATCAAGCAATCATGTAAAGATGGCCTTAGTTGAAATAAGAAAAAAATGTCTATTACCTCCTTTCTCCACTACTTACAGCCTGAACATTTCTCCAGTGTCTCACTCGGGCTAAAATCCCCACTCTTTTTCCCCTTGCCCTTTGTACATGCCACCCTATCCACCTTTACCACTTCCTCTGCAACTTAAATACCTCCATCACCTTCAGTTAAGTCTTGTAGTAATACAGTATCTGCCCCTCACCCATAACTTTCTCTACAACTGTTTCCCTTTAAAATGGATAGCCTGCCCCTCCTAAATTCCATATCCCTACCATTGCTCCTCTCCACCTCCCTCATGCATTCCTTGGTTGCTCCCCTGCAGGTAGACCTTAATGGTCTTTTGTAGGACTTACCAGTTCACCTATGTAGCCCCTCAGCAGTGAAGCATGCTGGTCATTGTCAGCCATTCCAAAGCAAAAGGCAACCATTTGTCACCCCTGCTTCTTTACCTAAACCCTAAAAATTCTCTCCCTAACTCATATTCCCCATCAAGGAAGCCTTCCCTTATTGTCCTTATCACTTTACAACCCCTCATATTCCTTAACACCTTACTACCCCCCTTCCTCCCTTCCACATTCTAATGCCCTTTAATACCTACCTTACTGAGTTTTCAGCTCCCTAACTTCCCACTGCTCTCTTTTAATCCAAGCGTAATACACTTCAGTCAAAAAGTGTCGAACGTACATAGGTGTATATTAGGCTAACTGCCCTCAATGGTTATTTTAAGCCTAGCCAATAACCCAAAGCAAGAATCAAACCCTGTACCTTTGGCTTATGAGGCAAAGACTTTAACAATTGCACCAAACTTCCCATAAACACTGGTCTTGAACCCAAGATCTCTCACTCCTTAAGTGAGGCTCATACCCCAAGACCAACAAGCCGTTTGCAAGCATCACTGTTGTATTATAATTATCCTGCATTCTTTTTATCCTTCATCTTTGTGTTATTACAACACAAATCTTGTACCCCCATCTATACCCCAATAATGGAAAAGGTTTACATTCATTCTCACATTAACAAATCTCAATCCAGTAGAGAATACAATGCAAAACTCGGATGCATATTGACACTTTTACAAATTACAAAGTTCAGCAATGCAGAAATTTATTTCTACTTACTCCAAACTGCTCTACAGCAACTAGGTGAAAAATGGCTAACAAATAACACATATAGAACACCTAAAAATACATCTCTAACACCAAGAATAGTAACATAACACTGTAAAAATAAAAGCACTGTTATTAATGCGCAGGTTATATACATGCAACATTACAAATGTAACAAAATCTCCCAGTTACTACTCCTCCTATTGCAATGCTTCAGTTTGCTGTCTAAATACAAGCACACAACTTCACAGTTCTCATCTCACAATAACACACATCGCAGTCTGCAAATAGTGTATAATCTGATACAATCATCTTTCCTCCTATTGTCTCTCACCCAGGATTCCTCTCAGTATATATCATCCCACAAGGTTTGGTCTCTGATGTCTAGCTCATAAGCTACATAATATAGCAATAACCCACGCCTGGGTGTGGGTAATGCGGGATTTACCCACGGTTGGCGTGGTTTGGTCCAAACAAAGACAACCGTGGGTAAATCCCACATTAACCACACCCAGAAGTGGGTTATTGCTATTATACTATGACATTATTTAAGAAAAGAAATAATTACTTTTCTTAAATAATGGCATTGTATAATGCCTCTTTGCTGCCCTTCCGCAGTTGTCTGGTATCCGCAGCAGTTGTGATGTACTGCACATGCCTACGCAGTACATCAGAGCTGTGGCCAAAGGCAATGGAGAAAGCAAGATCTCCGTTGCTTTTTACTGTTTCGCTATGTTAAATGGGTTTAACATAGCGAGACAGCTTTAAAATAAGCAACGGTCCGTTGCTTATTTTAAAGCTGTCTCACTATGTTAAACCCATTTAACATAGCGAAACAGTAAAAAGCAACGGAGATCTTGCTTTCTCCGTTGCTTTTTTTTTTTTAAACCTGTCTCGCTATGTTAAATGGGTTTAACATAGTGAGACAGCTTTAAAATAAGCAACGGAGATCTCCGTTGCTTTTTTTAAACCTGTGTCGCTATGTTAAACTCTTTTAACATAGCGAGACAGTGTTTTAAAAGAGACTTATACTAATGGAAAAAGTCCGGGCGACCGGACCTTTTTCCATTAGTATAAGTCGATTTACAACGTGCATGCTGGCCAATCAGCATGCACGTTTTGGAATATTAATGGGGGGTCATGGTATAATAGCCATTTTACTCACCCAGGATTCCTCTCAGTATGTATCATCCCACAAGGTTTGGTCTCTGATGTCTAGCTCATAAGACACATAGTAGCAATTGTATTGCACCATCCAGAACACCAGCAGCACTTTGCTTAGCTGTCCCAAAACTTGCTATTGTAAATTTTAACTTTACAAAACTTTTGTCTCAACACTCATCCTACCCCTAATTATTTAACCTCCTATTTTGCAAGTCCTTGAGATAACAGAACATAAACCTTCCATAACCCCAACAAAATATCTTTACAACACGTAGAAAATACTGACAGTCTCATAAAATATGCATAGTCCAGCTCTGGTTGCCTTACAGCAGTGTCCATTGTTCCAACAAATGCATCAGAAAACCATACCAATCTTATGTTCTAAAATAATCGTGTTGAAGTGCCTTACTTTTTTAGCCAGCAAAAGAAAAAAAATGCATCCCACCACCCGCAGCTCTTCCATTCTGCTTCAGCACCAAAGCTGCAGTTTCCAACTGAGTTGGGTCAGTTTCACTGGTACCAGCAGCATATGTATAACAGAACCACATGAATGGATGCCAGTGGTTAAGGCTACAGCAGAACAAAACAATGCAGAACTCATTCCCGAACCCTGGTCATATCTTTAGTCACTGGAATGTCTCCTCCTCTCCTGCACACTATCAGACTTCCTTCCCTATCCAACCTATCAGGAGTCCAGACACTTTGGAAAATATCATTTTCCTCTTCGAAAACCTCTACGCTTTTGGCCAGTCACTGTATTTTAGTCACTATCTTCACCCCCCAAGATATTCATGTAGGGCATCAAACAGTTCACACTCCAATCCCTTTTCATCAGCATCTTTAATAGCAGACTGATCCCATGTATCTGTTCTTGCTACCTGTGTCTTTATTACCTCCCTTGTCACCAACTGAAGACAGGCACTGTCATCCACTCTTGTCTTGACGTACACAATGGTGTCTCCATTCACATACTATCACTGCTGACACTGCATTTGTATGGACGTGTCATTGGTGCTGTCTCTACACCTTCATCCACATACTGTCAGCACTGCCCTTGCACTATCTTGTGCATACCAACATTATTTGCCATGTATCTCCATGTGCATATGATCAGTGCTGCCCCTGCACCTTCATGTGATACCGTCAGATCTGACCCTGCACCTCCACATCGATATTATAGTGCTGACACTGCACCCCACCCAGATACCATCAGTACTGCCTATAGTGCTCTGCCATGGAACTCCCTCTTGCATAACTTCCATACAGAGTTTGACTGCTTCCTTCATATTTCTTGCACATACTTTAGACAAGCCCCTGCCAGGTGAGCTGCAGAACACCTGTCTTGTACTTTCTCTACAAATGTTCTAAATACTGGATATAATTAGAGTCTCAAACTATGAACTGCAGGAGAATCATTTTTGCACTACTCTCAGTTTACTTCCAGTCAAAAGTAACCCTTTCTTCCTTGCAGCCTTTTAGACTTCTCAGTCTTTCAATAGGTAACTGTGGTGCTTTACTCTTAAGTGCTGGGCGTTGCCACCTACTAAATCCATATTGTCTACATGATGCACATGGTCAGTCTGGCCAGCTAAGTAGGACACATCTTTAACCATGGTTACAATCTAGTTTTCCATACATTTGCCAGAATTAGGTTCCTCCAATCCCACTGTCAGGCTAACAGATTCTAAAATGATCTTATCTTGTTTTATTTTTTTTTCTTTTCTACTTCATTTTGGTGCTGTTGTAGTGTATCAGCCACATTGTGCAACTTGCTTAGCTTCTATTCTTACCATTTAACTCTGGCCACAAACTGCTGCATTTTCTGATCAGAATTTTTCACCATACCATACTGGAATTTGATCTCTCTTTGCACCATTCCCAGGTCTGAGTGCACAACATGGTTCCATTATGAATTGCCACTTTCATAAAAGTCGATGCTTCAACAGAATGAAAAACAAGCTCAAAGCTCAAAAGGGTGAAAAACTCCCATTTTCTTGTTTTTTGCAAGAGGGTAAGCCCCCCAAAGCCCCCACACTCTGAACTTATATTCACCAACTCCATAGTCACACTTACTCGAAGAAGGGAGAAATCTTCCTAGAAAGTGAGTCATAGCTGGCCTATTAGAAATTGCACAGGTAATGATTTCCTGTGGAGGAAAGCATTTTGGTTTTACGCCATTCCAACTTCTTTTTTTTCAAACTACCGATGCTCGGGCAATATCTCATCCAGTTTGTGTAGACAAGCTGCACAACACTATACACACCTTCAAGATGTTTAGTTTACAGAAGATCCGTCAAGTTTTTCATCTCTCTCTCCTTTCTGTTTCCAGCACCAAAAAGTATTTTGCCATCCTTACAGTGACTTCCTCTAACTTTATTCACCCATAACTGTCCTACTTCCTTCACTATGTCCAGTTTACTATGACCATTTGCAGTACTAAAAGTTAGTTGGCCATCACTGTACACCCTCGCCAGCAGCACCTTGTGACACATCCGTGATCTACACAACAGGCTGCAGTGGTATCAGTTCACAAACAGAGAAGGGAGTGCATCTTGAAATAATTTACACTCACTAGCCTGAACAATATTATACATAAATCATGAGAAAAGCAAGCCGTTATGGAACTTATTCAGTTTCTTAGCCTATTTTTGTTTGAAATGGAACAGACCTTGTATGTTATTCAAAGGTATTGAGTTTTGAATTTTGTGGTATTCTATACGCAATTACACATATACACATATACATATGTGTACGTGTGAGTGTGTTGCTGTTACACTAAATGCCACAAGGTGGACAGTAATCCAGTGATGAAGGACCGTGAAAAGGATGACTGAACCTGAAGTAAGATACCCTACATTGCTTCACTCCCTGGCACTCTGCAAATTAAAAAAAAGGCTACAAGGAAGCCTTCCTGTCTACCTGTGTTGTACACTGCTATACAGATGATGTATAGTTGAATTTAATTAAATAAACATTTTGCTAGGCAGGACATTTCAAGGTAACACACAGCACATTTATTCACATATCATGGGGAATGAGAATCTGGCAGCAATAATTCTTCAGTGCATATTGTGCAATACAATAACAAACTGCAAACAAAATAGCTTCTGCTCAGCAACTAACTTTTTAAGAAGGTTTGTTGTTGCATGATTGAAAAAATGTAAACTCGCATTACAAGCCAAAAGGAGATGTAAGAGGATACATTAAGACAAATTTCAAAACCATGTTTTTTTTTCGAGTTGACTTCTAAGCTGTCATCATTTACACATTTTTCTTGCATTTGCCACTAGATCTCGACATGCTAGTGCTGTTTAAAAATATAAACCTGCCTTAGTTTGATCTCTGCACATTCTTTGGAAATCAAAACATTGATGTTACAAATTCGATTCTACCACCATTTGTTTACTCCATGCATTAGTTTATTTTCTAAATTTTCTATTCTGCCTGCAGATAAGATAACAAAGTCAGCTCTTTGTTGCATAATGTTAAATAGCAAAAGAGAATATAGTGGAAAAGAAAAAAAACTTACACAGTGTGCTGAGAAAAAAGCTATACTTTTTTAAATTTTAGAAGTGGAACCAGTTGTTTCAGATGATTCACTTTTATATGAAAATTTCTCAACCAGAAGCAAAAAGTCTGAGCAAACAGTTGTTACTTTGATCGTAACATTTGCATTTATTAAAAAAAGAAAGACCACAACAAAAGAAGTGAGGGACCATGCATTTATGGTCTCCCACATGTATAGCAAACAGTGGCATGTACATTTGTCTGAACAGTTTATGTCTACTCTGAAAAAAATACAGGATTATGATCAGGTTTCCAACAAAAAACGATTTTGCTTAAGCAATGTTCATGTTTATGAAATAAACATCAAGAAATTCACCTCAAGAGTAGAGTGAAGGTAATTACAATCAGAAAAACATAATCTTAATTCTTTGTACTACCTGGACTTCCAGCTGCTCTGATGTACTACTACGACTTAGACAGACAAAAAAGAGCAGCTTCGATTTACAACTTTGAAAGATATAAATAACTTAATACTGCCACATGGATAGCAGCCAGAAGTTAAGTGCACCTCTAATGGACTAAGAGATTTGAAAGCTGTTTTAACACTTCAGTCTGCATTGCTCTTTCCTGGCAGCATGAAGTCCTAATAGCATTTAATACTTTCACCATTTCCCCGACTACTGTTTTGCAATAGACTCTGCATGCATAATGGCTCTAAAAATTATATTTGTACTTCTTTGACACAAAAGAAGGTGCATAACAACCAAAAAACATCCAGGCAGCACCAGCAGTAGTCCAGTGAAGGTCTATCCCTCAGCAGTATACCAGGATAACAGGAAACACACAGCTCCCAACAATACAAATTGAATAAAACTTTATTTGATTGAAGCGCTTTTCGTTTCACCATATGAAACTTCTTCAGAATCCACTAGTGAAGTTTTTGTCAATTCAGCTCTTCACTTTGTGTTGTGCAAGGTGCATAATAAGTCTATTTTCCCTGATTTCAGAGCACAGTCAGTATGGTCTGTGTACTACATGTGTAATAAACATGCAGGGCAGGTAGAAATAGAAGGCAGTTATATAATTATGAAATATATGTGTGTGTATATGTATACACATTGTATATCTGTATTTGTCTATGTGTGTGTATTTTCATCCATACATCCACAATCCCTTTTTTCCCATTTGCACATGGGGTCAGGGTATCACTTCAACAGTGACAGTCATCTAGAGCCAAGATTTACACCACCAGGTGGCTAGCCCTGCCACAGTAGTTCTTCCACACCACACACTCACACTCACACCTATGGCCAATTCAGATTTTCCAATCCACCTACTTCACGTCTTTGGAATGTGGAAGGAAACTGAAGCACCCAGAGGAAAGACACACAAACACAGAGAAGACATGCAGACACCACTGAGAAGACACTCCAGCCAAGTATCGAACCAGGGAACCTCTTGTTGTGAGGCAAGAGCACAATCTGCTGTGCCACTGTACCACACACACACACACACACACACACACACACATATATATATATATATATATATATATATAGCTATGTCAACACATACAGACACACTATTTTACTATTTTATTTTGTTTTCCGGGGTAGAGCACTGATCTACATGTACGCTTTTCAGACTCAGCCCAGGACAGCTGTCTGGTTACGTGACTTACTCGATGTCACAGAGTTATAAGCATTGGAAGCTGAGAGAATCAAACCTTGCACTTCTGGACTACAGGAAACAGCATGTTAACACCTCCTTAATCCTCTAAACCAACTGCCAGACTATTAACTTATTATATTGTCTTTCTGTCTCTCTCTGTATTTATATGTATGTATGTGTGTATATATATATATATATATATATATATATATATATACACACATATATATATATATATATATATATATATATATATATATATACATATACATATATATGGGATCCATACAGATGCTCGACTGCATCTTTCACCGAATCCCAATTTTGGGATTGGTCTCCTTCCTTACTGGGGTTACTTCAAAATGGTTTACAGACAGAAGGTTAAGACCTATGTAAGACAAGAGAAGTTGAACAAAGAGACCTCAACAGCCTAGAATATTTAAAGGAAAGATTCTGTGCATAAAAGTTAAAACATGCGATACAAACACTTTACTTGGAGACAGTCATGCTTACTAAATTTATACGATCACATTGTCAAAGATTCATGGGATTTTTTATATAAACTAAAGGAGGTTAAATACAACACTAGACTTTCTTTTGTCACTATAGATGTTGGCAGTTTGTTTAATGCCATTCCTCAAACGTATGGCATGGAGAAATTGGAGAACTTTCATGAATTTTTAATGGATGTTGGGGTATTTACTGGCAATGACACTAACATCCTTGATACGTTATTGGAAACGGATTTGAAGAACAACTTTGTATACATTGACGGGCAGTATTTTCACCAAAAGAAAGGGGTAGCAATGGGGGCATCATGCACCTCTACATTTACTAATATTGTTTTGTTGCAATGGGAAAAGAAACATATACTTAACAATATTAATACCCCCCCATTGTTACTATATGCCAGATTTCTGGACGATATATTTATTGCATGGGAAGAGGATGAAATGAGTACAACTAGATTTATTGACTATTTACACTCCACAACTTCATTATTTTAAATTCACTTATACATATAGTAAAGAAGAAATTAATTATTTGGATATATTGCTTAATAAGAATCATGAAAAGAAGGTGATACAATTTATATGAAGAAAACACACTCCAACAGTTTGTTGCATTTTTCTAGTTGCCATCCAATGCATCAGAAGAAAGGAATTATTAAAGGACAATTTATTAGATTGGCCTGTATGATCACCGATGAACGAATGGTCAAAATTAACTAACATGTTTTTAAGTAGAGATTATCCTTTAGACCTTATTAACCAAATGGCCAGTGAAGTTATTAAGCAAATAGTGTGGGAAGAAATAGTCAGAGAATTGTTATGGCTAGGCTTGTATAGGCCCTAGGGCTGATAGCCTAGTACCAACCTATAAACCTATGAACCTATGAACCTAAAAGAAGTGAAGGGGCTATTAAACCTATTATGCATTTAGAAGAAAACATATTTCAGGTTAGTAGAACTTACAAAGAATATAGTTGTTCCTTTACTACTACATTTACAGAAGAGTGTGAAGAAATCCAAATGATATTAAGAAAAAAACTGGGATATTTTTAGGGCTTTTGAAGGAACATTGGATGTTTTGTGATCTAAACCAAACTGTTACTAGGAGAGCGAAATGCCTCCAGAATTTTTTAGAAGTAAAAGATACCCCAGGAACCAATATTAGTATGAGAAATAATGGGACATTCCAATATGGTATTTGTGTACAATGTTCCCATACTTTGGAGAAAGATGTTGTGATAGTGAATAATATTAAGATAGGTACTAATTCCCATTGCACATGTAAAACTGCAGGTGTTATATATTTGGCCATGTGTAAAAAATGTTCTGGTTTCTATGTGGGAAAAACTGTCCGTCAATTTAGGGATAGAATATATGAACATCTTAGTGACATTAAAAATAAAAAAAAGTACTAATTCACTATACTGCCACATAGAGAAGAATCCTGACCATAGTTTCTTATTTTATGGGCTTGAAGTTGTCCCTAAAAATGTTTTAGGGGGGCTATGTTGGGATATAACTGAGTATAAGGAACTTTGTTGGCAGCTAAAATTAAATGCAAATGCATCTCCAGGTTTAAACGATTCAATTTCTATTGCCAGTATTTTAAGGTTGTTGTCCTATAAGGTTTAATTATGCAATTGTTATTTTATTTCTACGTTTAATATTTTTCATTGTTGAGAGGGTTAAGTAAATTATTTTTCTTATTTTTCATGCTATTGGTGATTTTTAATCACATGACTTACTTGGGAGGAATATTTAAGCCAGTTAATTTTTACTTGAATGTGATTCTGATGAAGTTTGTGTATAAGCTTAACAAAAGTGCTAAATCTTTGCTGTGGTTACTGAATAAATCATATTGTTGGGAATTGGGCTCTGCTATTGTTTTCCTTCTGCTTTTATTTGTTGGAGTTGGTTACCACCTTTTGTTTTGTGTGGTTTGTACCTTCATGCTTTAATAAAAAAGTACAAGTATCTCATATCAGGAATTTTTAACTGATGGGAACACTAAGTTTTTCTGTTGGACTAAAGGTCTTACTTTCCAAAACGTCTTTGATAAAAGTGCATAGAGAAAAACAATGACTTAACTGTCCACCTATGCTTCTTGACATAAAGCACTCAAAACTCTCTCTCGCTTTTCCCGATTGGAGTTTTTACGGTGTCGAGTTGCCAGCCCGGCACCCAATCTTCCACAGAAGACACACACACACACGCACTCACGCCTAGGGCCAATTTTAGCATGTCCAATCCACTTGAAGCATGTCTTTGGGGATGTGGGAGGAAACTGGATCACATGGAGGAAATCCACACGACCACTGGGAGGACACGCAGACTCTGCACAGAAGACACCCCAGCCGAAGATTGAACCGGAGAGCCTCTTGCTGTGAAGTGACAACGCTAACTGCTGCACCACTGTGGCTGTCCCACATAAGGCACTCAAAACTGTGATACTTTATTTATTTATTTATTGCTAACCTCACCTTTCCCAGAATTTCCCTCTGGTATTACAGTTTCTGTATGACCCTAGAACTTTACAAGAAATATTATCACCCGCTGATAGTTTGCAATGTACAAAGGCACCCAAACTGGATGGTTTTGCCTCAGACTCTTATAAGGTGGTTCTCTGTTAGAGTTTTTAAATGCAGCTATAGAGAATACGCATTCCCCCCAGACACACTACAGCAAACGTTATTATATTCACTAAACAGAACAGATACTGACCTGAATAATGTCAAACCTATTTCCTTACTACAACATGAGAAAAATAAAAAGTAAATTATGAACCATGGCACATCAAAAGGAACTTTAATAAATCATATATTTTAGGAATTATGTTAATTCTTCAGACCTAATTCCTGTAGGAACATCACTTGCTATATAAGAATCCCAAGACTTCCATGACTTTATAATTAGTATGCATGTATATACTACTTATTAAACCACTGATTAAACAGCTGTATATTTCTAGAAACATCTTATGCAGATAATAATCACATAATTATACACAAAAACGCAAAGGGAATCACTTAAAAACATCACAAACATTTATGCAGTTATGCTACTTAAAAATATCACAAATATTTATGCAGTTATGCTATCATTTAAATTTTGTATTTTTTGTGTTTGATTTAGTTATTCATTTTGCTTACTATAATCTGAACTGAAACTTTGTGACAAACTGTTAGCAAACAAACTGGGAAAGGTCATCACCAAATAAGTTAGCAAAAATCCAGTAGATTTCATTAAGGGATGAGAAGGTAACTCCCAGTATAATCAGTCTTTTATTGGGCATTCAAAAATATCTGTACAGTGGCTTTATCTTTCAGTAGTTATAGGTTCATAGGTAGGTACTAGGCTATCTGCCCAAAGGCATTTATAAGCATAGCCGGAATTGTGTTGGCTTTCGTCACCCCCTTAGGTTAGTTCCCTGTGCCTCTGTCCAGCAGAGCCATTGAAGTGATCCCCGGGGTAAACTTTCTGTTTTCCATCCACTCGTCAAGGTTTCTCTTGAAGAGTGTTAGTGAGGGGCTCTGCCTAATGTAGATTGGAATCTTGGTCCAGAGCATGGGAAGTCTCTAGGACAGGAATCTATCCCTCCAGCATGTCCTATTTATTGTTGTGGTGAGGTTTGGATCCCTGGCGCGTGTGGCTCGAGGGGATATGGTTTTCTTTATGTGGAGGATGTCCATCAATTCTGGGTTGGACATAGCCTTGTATGTCAGGCAGAGATCACCTCTGAGTAGGCGGTAAATAACTGAGTACAGCTGGAGTTTCTTCAGTCGAGCTGCAATAGGGCATCTGTTTGAGGCCAGTGATCCTCTTGGTGGGGTACTTCTGTGGTATTTCCAGCTGTTGCAGCTGTCTTGTAAGGTACATCCCAAATGGGGAGTTGTACTCTATGATGGGTCTGATGAGTGATGCATAGAGGGGCACAATGACCTCTTTTGATCTGGATGCAAACTCTTTTGTGATTAGGTGGGCCACATAGAAAGATCTTCTAACCACTTTGGCAATGTGATTATCAAAGGAGTGATTACTATCTACTTGGGTCCCCAGATCTCTTATTACGTCTTCTGTATTTAGGGTGCTACCATCCATGTGTTAGTTTGTGGGTACTTTGTTTTTTCCAAAGGGGATGACTATGCACTTTTTGGCATTTAGCTTGAGGACATGGTTTTGAAAACAGGTATCTGTCTAAATGAGACCCTTTTGGAGGATGTCTTTGTCAGCCAGAGAGTCAATTATAGGCCCTAGTTTGCAGTCATCTGTGAACTTGGTCAGCCATAGACCTCCTGTGCTTGCCTGTGTCTCTGAGAAGTTTATGCCGAAAAGGAGGAGTCCTAGGACTGAGCCCTGGGGGATGCCACTTATAACCGGTTTAGAGTCAGACTTAGCTCCCGCAACTCTTACCATGTGGGTTCTGTCCGTGAGCCAGTTGGCAACCCACCTCGTGACGTGGGGGGTTTATGTTCAGGCTGTTGAGCTTGTCTATAATACCAGAATGGGGAATGGTGTTGAAGGCTTTTGTGAGGTCTAGGTAGGCTGTGTGGACCACCTTTCCCTCGTCTATAGCCTTGGTAACCGTCTCAAAGAAGTCCACCAGGTTTATGAGGCATGATCTGCTCTTAACAAAGCCGAAATGGGTAGGGTCCAGTGTTTGGAGGTTCCCAATGTCTCTGTTAATGAGATCCATGACGATGCACTCCATAGCCTTGTAGACCAAGCTGGTCAGGCTTATAGGGCGATAGTTCCTGAGGTCTTTTGTGGCTCCACCTTTGTGGAGTGGAATAACGATTGCTGTGTGCCACTCTATGGGCATGTAGCCTGTGGAAAGGCTGAGTTTGAACAATGTGTTTAGGTGAAGGGTTAGTTCATCTTTGAGCTTGTGTAGGATGCAGCCTGGGACACCGTCCGGTCCCATTGATGCTGTGTTTTTGGCTTTGGAGAGGGCTGTTTTAACCTGAGTGTCTGTGATTTCAGGGGCACTACATTCTTTTAGTATGGTTATGGGCCCTTTTGGGGGTGAGAGGGGGGTGAAGTTTGCACTGAACCTGTCTGCCAGGATGTTGTCGATATCTATTGGTTCAGTGTATTTTGTGGCATTCTGCACTAACTATGAGCAGATCTGAGAATTGCCACTTAGATTCTTGACATAGCTAAAGAATGCCTTGTGGTTATCTTTGGAGTCCTTGGCAATTTTTCTTTCAAAGCTCACCTTGGATAATTTTATGAGGGATCATAGTTTCTTGCTGATACTGATCAGGGATGTCTTACCTTCTTGGGATTTTACTCTTTTCTGTACTAGTTTCCTCCTTCTATTGTATAGCTTGCTTATGGCAGGGGTCCACCAGACTGGTTTCCTTTTCTTGGAGGAGTGAGTCTTGGTTTTGCTTGGGATAGCACGATCCATGAATTCTTGTAGGTGCCCATAGAGTGCATTAGTAAAGGATTTTGAAGCTTGGGCACCATTACCCTTTAGCATGGGGACTTTGAAACTTTCCACCTCAGTCTTAAGTAATGTGAAGTTTGCTTTTGAAAAGTTTTTCACAGTGGTTTATTTGACCGGAGGTGGGGGCAGAATGTGGATATCCTGAGTGATTCATTTATGGTCAGATCTAACCAGCAAGGGGTTGACCTCCAGCATGGAACACCGGTCGCCCATGTTGGTGATGACCAGGTCCAATATGTTGTCACCTCTGATGGGGGTGTTGACCAGTTGATCCAGGGCGTTTGAGTTTATAAATTCTAGGAAATATTGGGCAAGGGACTTAGTACTTGAATAGTTCTCCCAGTTAATGTTTGGGTAATTGAAATCACTCAATATTAGGGTGTTTGGTAGGACCTTTATGTTTCCCAGTGTTTCCAGAAATGCATAATGCGGGTCCTGGGACATGGTCGGTGATCTGTAGCAAGCTACAATTTGAATTGCAGTTTTGTCTGTTGTTAGTTGTACGTGGATGATCTCTGAAGCATCCTGCCATGCCACTAACATGGAGGTGTGGGTATCCTTGATGAATATGGATACGCCTCTGCCTTTTGTATTTTGGTCCGGGTTTTGTGGCCGAAATGTATGGTATGAGTTGTAGCCTGGTAGTGCTGGGGTGCTCTCTGGAACCTTAAACAAGGTTTCTGTTACTGCACATATATCGATTTTCTCCATACTGAGGAGTGCCTCGAGTGCATGCATGTTGAGGTTTAGACTTCTGGCATTGAGCAGCATTACCCTCAGTTTTTTGTTACCTGTGCTATGTATGATGGTGGGTTTGTCTTTTGAGCCTTCCCTAAAAATGTCACTATGGGGGTGGCAAAGCTTTGGCCAGTATTCAAAAGCCTAATGACAGGTGCAAGCCGTCTCTAGCGAAGCAGCGTGGCTTGTCGAGCATGTCATCCCAGGCTGACAGACACTGGATCCCTTTTGAAAGAAGCTTAGCCAATTGTTGAAATTTATCATTTTTTCTTTATACCATGGTATCATTCTTGGTGAGGGCAGGATGCTACTCAAGGTCAGGGTCATACCGGCCTGGGCTACATGATCAGAGAGCTCTTCCATGTCTCTTTTCATGTAGTCCAGGGAGGTATGGCTCAGGTCATTCACACCAACATGGACAATGACAGAGTCATATTTGTACTTGTTCTGAAGTGACCTGAGTGCTTGTGTTATGTGGCAGATGCTGGCACCCGACAGGCAGCTAACAGTAACCTTCTCCTTGTTCAGCCCAGTGAGTAGGACATCAGTGTGCCTGACTATAGAGTCACCTATTACTAGTGTGTTGGGTATGTTATTTTGCATTGAGGACTGTGATTGCATGGCATACTGGTTTTGTGAAGTACGTGTTTCATGGTTTGTGTTGGGGTGGAGGTTGCTTGGGTGTCTGCTTTGGAGGTCTCTGTTGCTTTTGCAGATTTTTATTTAGAGCCTCAGAGTATGTTTCTGTGTATTTATGTGTGTTTTTTGCCGGTGCTGGTTTCATAGGTCTATGTGAGACTGGTGGTGTGATGCAAGTAATTCCCTTCTCCTCTTGACTGTCTGGTCCAGTCTTGGGTTGAGAGAGCTTAGCCTCCAGTTTGGCTGTATAATTGCATCTCTCACATGTATTACTGTTTGGTGGTAGGAGGAGATGGTTGTCTGTGTACATGAGGCAGTTGTAACACTGCCTCAAAATGCCAAGATTCACCAGTTGGACCGGGAACTACTACTAGATGTACACGATATCCCGTTTATATTCTACTGCAATTCCATCTCCTGTACATGTTTTTCTAATCATCAGTGCACTTTTCCTCATCATAATATGCACGGTTAATGCCTAAAACAAGTCTTTAAACTTTATAAGCCCTGCCTTTATCATCCTTTATCACTAATGTAATGTACATTTTATGTTCACGGGTTATTAATAGGCTAATAACCCGTGGTGTTTTTAAGTCCAGCCATGCATCCCAAAGGTCAGAATCAAACTCTGTGCCTTGTACCTGTAAGGTAAACATCATAACCATTATGCTACCCCCCTGTCCCCTTATGCCATCCCACCACTGCATTGCAACACATTGTGCTTTGATGTCCTATGTTTGCCTTATAGTCGGGATAGTGGCTGAAAAGGGTCTCGTAACAGTCCACTAAGGTGCTCAACAAATAATAAATAGATAAATATTCTATTGTGTTCCTATTTCAAGGGGGGAAGAAAAAATACATTTTGTGGGCAAGATTAGGAAAGGAAAAACGTTATGCAATATCAAAGAACAAAGCATTACACAGGATGTGATGCGACTGCCATAACTTATACATCCATCCATCCTCAACCCCTTTTTCCCATTTTGTACATGGGGTCAGGGTATCACTTCAACAGTCACAATCATCTCAGTTCACACTGCCGTGTGGCCATAACTTGTACATAACAGGAGGAGGAGGCTGACACCTGCTTCCACCTGTGCCTGGCGCAGTTCTTTTTAATCTAAACAGAAAGAAATTAAGCGATTGTGGTGCACAGTTCGGCACATGTGAAAATCTTCTTATAAATTGAGTATAGTCTGTTTCCTGTCATCTTTATATTCAAAAATTCCAACAAATAATTATACTCTCCCACTAGAATTTATAGCCTGCATTCAGCAGTGTTCTGTTGTACTGCTTGCTGCTGCTTCCTTACAAATATATTTTGGGTAATACAAACAAAAAATGGAGAGTCCAGTGGCTGCTCATTTTATGGAATATTACAATACTGACTTTATACATTATTACAAGGAACTATTTTGGAAAAAGTGTTTGTTAAATTGGGTGATGCTGCTATGTTAAAAGATAAGCTATTATTTAAAGAATCTGTTTTTGGTACTTATGTATTATCACAACCAGATTTTCGCGGTTGCGAAACTTGGAAAATTCAAGTGAAACAAGGGCATGAAACAGTGTAACACGTCCTTCAAAGTCCTTATTACTGATGAGAAAGTTTGGATTAGCTTCAGGACAAACAGTTTATAAAATCCTCTGCCTGATTTGTGTGCATTACAGACACACGCTTGAAAAGTCATGGCTGCTATCGTACTGAGAAATGGAATGTGTAAGTACAGATTGCTCCAGGTTGTAAAAAGGGGTGCAAGAGCCAGTGTTAAAATCTGTCTCTATATTATGTGGCTAAAATTTCACAAACCTGATTTATTAATGGCAAAATGCAGAGCCCAAGAAATGAAAGATGTTATAATGACCTTCTGTTGTTTCCTGGAGTTAATATTTACCAGCCTTTTTTTTTTCTGTTACTTACTGACAGCAGTAGTCCACCATGAGTCAGAATCGTTACTTTTTGTGAAGTCTGGCATACCTTGTGGTCTGCGTTTATTTTGTAATAAATCATATTTGTTAAATGTAACCGGCATAATATAATAGGGGCACTTTGTTAAACTTGCTGTTACACCTGTTTTACAGTCCTGCAGAATTCAGCATGTACTATGCCAGCCCTGACAATTAAAGCGTGCATCTGTACAGCACGCAAATCAGGAAGAGGATTTAGAAAGGTAACCCACACTTTTCTTGAGCGGTAAGGACTTTCAATAACACTTTACAGTGTTGCATGGCTTCGTTTCAGTTGAAGTATGCTATTTTCCCAACCGTGAAAATCTGGTTGCGATAATATGTAAGTACCCTGTTTTTATATTTAAACATAACACTCTTGCACCTCGTGGGTTAAATTATGAAATTAATTGGAGGTATTTGATTTAAATAAGGTTTTATTGATTGATTGTTTTATTGATGTGTGTATATAACGGGAATGTATCTGAATGTTTATTACTTCTCAAAGGCTGTATTGGCTGAGGCGCTAACACTTATTCAGTAAACTTTTGGAACTGTTGCCAGTTGTATTGATTTATCATTACCTGTTCCTTTGGTGGTCTTTGGGATATTTTGGGTAATACTAGGGTCTTAGAAACAACTTCTTCAAGAACATATGTTGTTCTTCTGAAAAAACTATGAGTGGTCTTTCTCATGTATTAGATCTCTCACTGCTTGAAAGTGTTGTCAACTAGTTACTGCACTGACTACTTCATAGACTGTTTTACAAAAAGTGGAAAATAATTATTAAACTAAAATACGATGCATAAATCATACGGCACCTGTTGAAGTGTCTGCGACCTACTTTTTCTAGCTTTGTTTCCTGGTGATACTGCAACATTTTGGCTAAATTCATGTGTGCTGTGAAAATTCCCTCTTGTATCTGTGGCTTTCATTACTATTCATACATAAACATGGCCTAAAGAACAGACTTAAAAACGTGTTGATTTGACATGCATAAGAGACAAGCTGCTGAGGAAACCAGCATTTCTTATTTGGACTGTAAATTGCTCAGATTAAAAGCTCCACAAATTCAATTTTGTTGATCTACCAATAGATGACTGAAGGCCTCCTTTATGGCTATTATATCTTGACATTTCCCAAAAGATGATCGAAGGGCTCCTTTATGGCTATTATATCTTGACATTTCCCAATAGACGATTGAAGGCCTCCTTCATGGCTATTATATCTTGACATTTCCCAATAGACGATTGAAGGCCTCCTTCATGGCTATTATATCTTGACATTTCCCAATAGATGATCGAAGGGCTCCTTTATAGCTATTATATCTTGACATTTCCCAATAGATGATTGAAGGCCTCCTTTATGGCTATTATATCTTGACATTTCCCAATAGATGAATGAAGGCCTCCTTTATAGCTATTATATCTTGACATTTCCCAATAGATGATTGAAGGCCTCCTTTATGACTATTATATCTTGACATTTCCCAATAAATGATTGAAGGCCTCCTTTACAGCTATTATATCTTGACATTTCCCAATGATGATTGAAGGCCTCCTTTATAGCTATTACATCTTGACATTTCCCAATAGATGATTGAAGGCCTCCTTTATAGCTATTATATCTTGACATTTCCCAATAGATGATTGAAGGCCTCCTTTATGCCTATTATATCTTGACATTTCCCAATAGATGATTGAAGGCCTCCTTTATGCCTATTATATCTTGACATTTCCCAATAGATGATTAAAGGCCTCCTTTATAGCTATTATAGCTTGACATTTCCCAATAGATGATTGAAGGCCTCCTTTATGCCTATTATAGCTTGACATTTCCCAATAGATGATTGAAGGCCTCCTTTATAGCTATTATAGCTTGACATTTCCCAATAGATGATTGAAGGCCTCCTTTATAGCTATTATAGCTTGACATTTCCCAATAGATGATTGAAGGCCTCCTTTATAGCTATTATAGCTTGACATTTCCCAATAGATGACTGAAGGCCTCCTTTATGCCTATTATATCTTGACATTTCCCAATAAATGATTGAAGGCCTCCTTTATATCTATTATATAAAAATACATAAATTGAATAATTAGACAGCACAAGGAAGTTGAGAGAGACAAAAGCGCACAATGACACCATTAGCAGCAGAAATGAAGAAGAAGCAGCCCAAAAGCAGAAACTAATGTATTAGAAGGCCTTTACAAATTATTACACAAGCAAGAATCCCTGACAGGGTAGGTGTTACTGGGGAAATAAAAGCAGAAACTAATGTATTATAAGGCCTTCACAAATTATTACACAAAGCAAAGAATCCCTGACAGAATTGCAAAAGCTGTTATTGGGGAAATAAAAGCAGAAACTAATGTATTATAAGGCCTTCAATGAAATTATTACTGGTAGCAATCCCTGACAGGGTAGCTGTTATTGGGGAAATAAAAGCAGAAACTAATGTATTATAAGGCCTTCACAAATTATTACACAAGCAAGAATCCCTGACAGGGTAGGTGTTACTGGGGAAATAAAAGCAGAAACTAATGTATTATAAGGCCTTCACAAATTATTGCACAAGCAAGAATCCCTGACAGGGTAGGTGTTATTGGGGAAATAAAAGTAGAAACTAATGTATTATAAGGCCTTCACAAATTATTACACAAGCAAGAATCCCTGACAGGGTAGGTGTTATTGGGGAAATAATGGATTGCCCAGAGGTGTTATAAGGCCTGATGCCACAGGCATCATTATATTTTGTTTACATCCAATGCACTTTCATTGCTTGGAATGAAAAGAAATAATGAAATTACCTGACTGAGTCAATTTTGTGACTTTTCTTTAGCTGTAGTATGCATTTCTTATTAGAAATAAATGACAATGCCTGCACACACAGCTGTAGTAATCAATGATAAAACATTTCCTTTGACATAATCACAAAATGTGAAACACCAAGGTAAATCCTCCATTACAGTCATTGATAATTTGAAAACCTTAAGAAATGCAAAAGCTAGGTATGCAGAAAAAAGTACAAATGTAAATACTTCAGAGATATCATATAAAGCTATTGTACTTTGCCTCTAACCAGTCATACAGAAACTCCTTCTGTATAAATGTGTATTGTATGTAGCTGTACACGATATCCCGTTTATATTCTACTGCAATTCCATCTCCTGTACGTGTTTTTCTAATCATCAGTGCACTTTTCCTCATCATAATATGCACGGTTAATGCCTAAAACAAGTCTTTAAACTTTATAAGCCCTGCCTTTACCATCATTTATCACTAATGTAATGTACATTTTATGTTCACGGGTTATTAATAGGCTAATAACCTGTGGAGTTTTTAAGTCCAGCCATGCATCCCAAAGGTCAGAATCAAACTCTGTGCCTTGTACCTGTAAGGTAAACATCGTAACCATTATGCTAACCCCCTGTCCCCTTATGCCATCCCACCACTGCATTGCAAAACATTGTGCTTTGATGTCCTATGTTTGCCTTATAGTCGGGATAGTGGCTGAAAAGGGTCTCGTAACAGTCCACTAAGGTGCTCAACAAATAATAAATAGATAAATATTCTATTGTGTTCCTATTTCAAGGGGGGAAGAAAAAATACATTTTGTGGGCAAGATTAGGAAAGGAAAAACGTTATGCAATATCAAAGAACAAGGCATTACACAGGATGTGATGCGACTGTCATAACTTATACATCCATCCATCCTCAATCCTTTTCCCATTTTGTACATGGGGTCAGGGTATCACTTCAACAGGAACAATCATCTCAGTTCACACTGCCGTGTGGCCATAACTTGTACATAACAGGAGGAGGAGGCTGACACCTGCTTCCACCTGTGCCTGGCGCAGTTCTTTTTAATCTAAACAGAAATAAATTAAGCGATTGTGGTGCACAGTTCGGCACATGTGAAAATCTTCTTATAAATTGAGTATAGTCTGTTTCCTGTCATCTTTATATTCAAAAATTCTAACAAATAATTATACTCTCCCACTAGAATTTATAGCCTGCATTCAGCAGTGTTCTGTTGTACTGCTTGCTGCTGCTTCCTTACAAATATATTTTGGGTAATACAAACAAAAAATGGAGAGTCCAGTGGCTGCTCATTTTATGGAATATTACAATACTGACTTTATACATTATTACAAGGAACTATTTTGGAAAAAAGTGTTTGTTAAATTGGGTGATGCTGCTATGCTAAAAGATAAGCTATTATTTAAAGAATCTGTTTTTGGTACTTACGTATTATCGCAACCAGATTTTCACGGTTGTGAAACTTGGAAAATTCAAGTGAAACAAGGGCATGAAACAGTGTAACATGTCCTTCAAAGTCCTTATTACTGATGAGAAAGTTTGGATTAGCTTCAGGACAAACAGTTTATAAAATCCTCTACTGGGTTTGATTTGTGCATTACAGACGCACGCTTGAAAAGTCATGGCTGCTATCGTACTGAGAAATGGAATGTGTAAGTACAGATTGCTCCAGGTTGTAAAAAGGGGTGCAAGAGCCAGTGTTAAAATCTGTCTCTATATTATGTGGCTAAAATTTCACAAACCTGATTTATTAATGGCAAAATGCAGAGCCCAAGGGATGAAAGATGTTATAATGACCTTCTGTTGTTTCCTGGAGTTAATATTTACCAGCCTTTTTTTTTTTTCTGTTACTTACTGACAGCAGTAGTCGACCATGAGTCAGAATCGTTACTTTTTGTGAAGTCTGGCATACCTTGTGGTCTGCGTTTATTTTGTAATAAATCATATTTGTTAAATGTAACCGGCATAATATAACAGGGGCACTTTGTTAAACTTGCTGTTACACCTGTTTTACAGTCCTGCAGAATTCAGCATGTACTATGCCAGCCCTGACAATTAAAGCGTGCATTTGTACAGCACACAAATCAGGAAGAGGATTTATAAAGATAACCCACACTTTTTCTTGAGTGGTAAGGACTTTCATTAACACTTTACAGTGTTGCATGGCTTTGTTTCAGTTGAAGTATGCTATTTTCGCAACTGTGAAAATCTGGTTGCGATAATACGTAAGTACCCTGCTTTTATACTTAAACATAACACTCTTGCACCTCGTGGGTTAAATTATGAAATTAATTGGAGGTATTTGATTTAAATAAGTTTTTATTGATTGATTGTTTTATTGTTTTATTGTTGTGTGTATATAACGGGAATGTATTTGAATGTTTATTACTTCTCGAAGGCTGTATTGGCTGAGGCGCTAACACTTATTCAGTAAACCTTTGGAACTGTTGCCAGTTGTATTGATTTATCATTACCTGTTCCTTTGGTGGTCTTTGGAATATTTTGGGTAATACTAGGGTCTTAGAAACAACTTCTTCAAGAACATAAGTAGTTGTTCTGAAAAAACAATGAGTGGTCTTTCTCATGTATTAGATCTCTCACTGCTTGAAAGTGTTGTCAACTAGTTACAGCACTGACTACTTCATAGACTGTTTTACAAAAAATGGAAAATAATTACTAAACTAAAATAATATGCATAAATTATTCGTTGTGATGCATACGGTACTGGTTGAAGCTTCTGCAACTTACCTTTTCTAGCTTTGTTTCCTGGTGATACTGCAACATTTTGGCTAAATTCCTGTGTGCTGTGCAAATTCCCTCTTGTATCTGTGGCTTTCATTACTATTCATACATAAACATGGCCTAAAGAACAGACTTAAAAACGTGTTGATTTGACACGCATAAGAGACAAGCTGCTGAGGAAACCAGCATTTCTTATTTGGACTGTAAATTGCTCAGATTAAAAGCTCCACAAATTCCATTTTGTTGATCTACCAATAGATGAATGAAGGCCTCCTTTATAGATATTATATCTTGACATTTCCCAATAGATGATTGAAGGCCTCCTTTATAGCTATTATATCTTGACATTTCCCAATAGATGATTGAAGGCCTCCTTTATAGCTATTATATCTTGACATTTCCCAATAGATGATTGAAGGCCTCCTTTATAGCTATTATATATTGACATTTCCCAATAGATGATTGAAGGCCTCCTTTATAGCTATTATAGCTTGACATTTCCCAATAGATGATTGAAGGCCTCCTTTATGGCTATTATATCTTGACATTTCCCAATAGATGATTGAAGGCCTCCTTTATGGCTATTATATCTTGACATTTCCCAATAGATGATTGAAGGCCTCCTTTATAGCTATTATATCTTGACATTTCCCAATACATGATTGAAGGCCTCCTTTATAGCTATTATATTTTGACATTTCCCAATAGATGATTGAAGGCCTCCTTTACAGCTATTATATCTTGACATTTCCCAATAGATGATTGAAGGCCTCCTTTATGGCTATTATATCTTGACATTTCCCAATAGATGATTGAAGGCTTCCTTTATGGCTATTATTTCTTGACATTTCCCAATAGATGATTGAAGGCCTCCTTTATAGCTATTATATCTTGACATTTCCCAATAGATGATTGAAGGCCTCCTTTATAGCTATTATAGCTTGACATTTCCCAATAGATGATTGAAGGCATCCTTTATAGCTATTATAGCTTGACATTTCCCAATAGATGATTGAAGGCCTCCTTTATAGCTATTATATCTTGACATTTCCTTATTACTTCTTGGGATGCTATTACAGACGTCAGGTTACATAGCTTCCTTTGTTATCCCTTTGATTTCCAACTGATCTCTTTTGCATAAAATCAAACTCATATTTTTTTTCATTTCAGGGCTGCATATCCTACTTTTTTGCTTATAGGACAGACTCCTCTTCAGACTAAGGTGCACTGTCTTAAGGCATCAATTTCTTTTTATTTGTTGTTTACTGAACATAAATGCAGGAAAAGTGTTACTGCTGAGTGCTTTATGTAATAATATCAGACTGAGATTCTTTGCTATTTATTCATCTGTGCTGAAGTAACAAGGATCTCTTGTTTTACAGACAACATCCACATATGCAAACTGCCCTGTAAGCCTAGCTTTAACTTGAAGGCTGCATATTTTGGCAAAACAGTTAAACGGAAAAAAATGCTTTCCTTACAAAAATAAATAAATAAATAAATAAACACACATATAAATAATAAATAAATAAATAAATAAATAAATAAATAAAAATTAAAACAAATGAGGTGGAGCCTATTACAATACTTACAGTTCCCGATGCAAATATCCAGGAAAGATGGATTACACAGCATACAACATATTATTCTGGTAGGAATTATTACCTTATTTATTTAAACTTTTATTCATGCATTCAGCAGCATTTGTAGTTGCCATCTTACACTGCTCACATATTGTGTAACACCATTCTGCACTGTCTGGAAATCAGCACTGTTGGAGAATAAAGGAGCTACCTTGTTACTTCAATATTCACATTTGAGTATTTTATGAAACATATTGTTCCACCTTTAAAAACTAAGAGTAAGAAAGACCCTATACAGCCTCCATACATAGCCTGAATTTTCAAAGACCTCTATTAGTCCCTGATGTTGGTGAAAGGCATTTCAGTGTGATTGTGCCAGCCAACTGAAACAACCTCCTGCAGAACTTTACAAGAATGAAATGCTACACTAAATTCAGACAAAAGCTTATTCCATACCTACAAAAAACCTACCACTGCACTATTTTAATACATATAGATATTATTTATCTACTGCACTTATTAGCCCTTTGTTTACTGGGTAAGTCTGACTTGGCAAAGCCTGTTTTCAGAGGAATTCTGGGAAGAGAAGCTCTCATTCAGCATTTTCTACAGTATGGGCAGTGTTTTTTTTTTTTTTTTTTTTAATTGAGACCCCCACATCTTGTCACTATGGCTAGCTATAAGAGACCACATCAACATATTTTACAAACTTTAAAAGTTGGTACTAACAATCTTTGTATCCATCCAATTACGGCAAAACAAGCATCTGTATCTGGCCATCTGATATCGTGCTACAGAGTTTTAGAGAATGGGCAGACTGTACATCAACACCTTGACTGGACAGCGAGTGTTCTCCAGCAGGGTGTACATCAACACCTTGACTGGAGAGTGAGCATTCTCCAGCAGGGTATACATCAACACCTTGACTGGACAGCGAGCGTTCTCCAGCAGACTGTACATCAATTCCTTGACTGGACAGCGAGCGTTCTCCAGCAGGGTGTACATCAACACCTTGACTGGACAGGGAGTGTTCTCCATCAGGGTGTACATCCACACCTTGACTGGAGAGTGAGCGTTCTCCAGCAGGGTGTACATCAACACCTTGAATGGAGTGCGAGCATTCTCCAGCAGACTGTACATCAACACCTTGAATGGAGCGCGAGCGTTCTCCAGCAGACTGTACATCAACACCTTGACTGGACAGCGAGCATTCTCCAGCAGGGTGTACATCAACACCTTGAATGGAGCGCGAGCGTTCTCCAGCAGGGTGTACATCAACACCTTGAATGGAGAGTGAGCGTTCTCCAGCAGGGTGTACATCAACACCTTGACTGGACAGCGAGCGTTCTCCAGCAGGGTGTACATCAACACCTTGAATGGAGCGCGAGCGTTCTCCAGCAGACTGTACATCAACACCTTGAATGGAGCGCGAGCGTTCTCCAGCAGGGTGTACATCAACACCTTGACTGGACAGTGAGCGTTCTCCAGCAGACTGTACATCAACACCTTGACTGGAGCGTGAGTGTTCTCCAGCAGGGTGTACATCAACACCTTGACTGGAGTGTGAGTGTTCTCCAGCAGGGTGTACATCAACACCTTGAATGGAGTGCGAGCATTCTCCAGCAGGGTATCAATGTACAAATAATGCCCACTGAAAAATGAGTCCGCTGCTTCATGGCAGCATA
>NC_056737.1:989350303-989362803 GCF_019279795.1 Protopterus annectens | reverse complement strand
CATGCATACACTCCCAAACACAGACATAAACACACATACACATGCTCTCATACATGCATACACTCCCAAACACAGACATAAACACACATACACATGCTCTCATACATGCATACACTCCCAAACACAGACATAAACACACATACACATGCTCTCATACATGCATACACTCCCAAACACAGACATAAACACACATACTCATGCTCTCATACATGCATACACTCCCAAACACAGACATAAACGCACATACACATGCTCTCATACATGCATACACTCCCAAACACAGACATAAACACACATACACATGCTCTCATACATGCATACACTCCCAAACACAGACATAAACACACATACACATGCTCTCATACATGCATACACTCCCAAACACAGACATAAACACACATACACATGCTCTCATACATGCATACACTCCCAAACACTGACATAAACACACATACACATGCTCTCATACATGCATACACTCCCAAACACAGACATAAACACACATACACATGCTCTCATACATGCATACACTCCCAAACACAGACATAAACACACATACACATGCTCTCATACATGCATACACTCCCAAACACAGACATAAACACACATACACATGCTCTCATACATGCATACACTCCCAAACACAGACATAAACACACATACACATGCTCTCATACATGCATACACTCCCAAACACAGACATAAACACACATACACATGCTCTCATACATGCATACACTCCCAAACACAGACATAAACACACATACACATGCTCTCATACATACATACTCCCAAACACAGACATAAACACACATACACATGCTCTCATACATGCATACACTCCCAAACACAGACATAAACACACATACTCATGCTCTCATACATGCATACACTCCCAAACACAGACATAAACACACATGCTCTCATACATGCCTACACTCCCAAACACAGACATAAACACACATACACATGCTCTCATACATGCATACACTCCCAAACACAGACATAAACAGACATACACATGCTCTCATACATGCATACACTCCCAAACACAGACATAAACACACATACACATGCTCTCATACATGCATACACTCCCAAACACAGACATAAACACACATACACATGCTCTCATACATGCATATACTCTCAAACACAGACATAAACACAGATACACGTGCTTTTTATTTGAAGTTTTTTCTTTTTTCTTTTACAGTCACTAAACAGCTAAAGTGCTGCTTAGTGAGTGTAAAATAATGGTGACTGTTAGTTTTTTATGTCTGAGCTCCATGTCAGCTTGATATGCTGTCATGAAGTGGTGGACTCAATTTTCAGCAGGCACAACTTTTATATTAATAGCCTGCTGCGGAATGTTCGTTGTCCAATCAGAGTGCTGATGTACAGTTCGCCCATTCACTGGTTAGACATTAACACACACCCTGTCGGGCATTATTGCTTGCATGGAGATATTGATTCCTTCCGGTATAAAAATATACAATAAGCCTGTACATTTCTGCAGTAAATATAAATGTACTTCTTGACAATCAACTGGAGATTACCAGATTTGTATATATGTACACAGACTTCATGTTTCTTCCTTTATTTGTCCTAAACAACACTACTAAACTTAAGTTTATAAATGCATTCAAGTATATACTCCAAGGCTCAGCTGCAGTTATACAGGGGTCAAATCCTCTGGATCATATTATATGTCATGTTCTGTAATGACTGTAGTGCTGATACTGCTTTTTTGCTTGGGTCAGGGCTAAAATGTGTCCTACGGTCAGCCACCTATTTAGTTAACAAATAAATAGAATAGAATTGAATACCATACTGATGAACTGCATTAGCGTTTGCCTGACTTACTCTTCTCATTTTATTTGCATACAGAATTAAAAACGTATCCCATATGTGTATGTTCATTTATGACTAATTATGTGATGTATACATGCTCACAGATTTCTCCCAGGGACTCCACTGAAAAAAGAACATTTCCAGTTGGACTTTCATACTTAACAAAAGAAAATAAATAAATATGTGAATAAGCAAATAAATTAACAAACAAACAAACACATATTCCTACAATATAAGCCCCCCCACCTCTGCCTACTAATCACACATGCTTATACAAACAATGGAAGATTTTAAATGGAATAAACAGACCACACTAATGCATTATACATCTCCTACATAGTAAATGGAGTATAAAACTGTATTTAAAAAGGGGTACCCATCTGCTTTACCATAGCTTTCTTTGTTGAGTAACAGCTGGTCAGGTCCCAAATAGATGATCATTTTGGACAAGTATGTATACCAGTTTCATTTATACATGCAGTGACAGCAGCATGCTTGGGAGTTAAGCAGGAGACTCCGCCTTATATAGTGACTCCCTATGTCTATGTAGGCCGATTATAGGGACTAAGTGGAACCTTGCCAACACCTAGAATGATGCCAAAAATCAAGGACAAGACGTTTGGCTTCAAAAACTGGATTAGTATTTGGTGCCATTTTGGGGGGGGGGGTCTGGTATGTCTTTGCTCAGGAAGAGATAGCTGACAGACCTTTCTCCTTTGCTAAAGCTACTTTGTACTTCTTATATTCTAAATTTAATTCTAATTAAACCTAAATAATAATAATATAATCTAAATCTAATTCTAAAAAAAGACATGCTTCTGGAGCATTTCTCCCCGGGCCTCTGCTGAAAACAGGATCTGTGGAACCTAGTCGGACTTTCCCGGTCAACAAATGTTAAATAAAAAAATAAAATAAAATAAATAAAATATCAGGGTTTTCATATTCTGACTGAAGTTTTTGCTGTTCCCACAATACCTTGCAGAGTCCTTCTACTTGACATTTGCACCAAGCAAATTCCAATTTTCACCACATTTATGTGGTGCTACTCATTCGAAGAAGTCATAATAAAAGATCTCCAAAACTGAGGCCCTCCTTCAACTCATACATGTGTATATAGTTTTATATATATATATATATATATATATATATATATATATATATATATATATACATATACTATACATATACATATGTCGCAATAGACAAATAAACCGAACCCCCCCACAACACTAACCACACCCTCCACACCCCCGCTACTTTTATATTCTCACTCTGAGATCACACTACAGTGGGGAAAATGGAATAGTCCCTTATCCTCGCTGTGCTGCTATCTAAGCAACAGCCCCCATTGCTGTTTGCTTAGTTGTCTTTTCGTGAACGTGCATTTTCAAAAAAATGCACTTTCGCGAAAAGGAGTTCACCTGATTATGGTTTGTTGAAACGTAATTTCGATGGGTCGAGGAAGACCCATATATATATATATATATATATACATATATATATATATATATATACATATATATGTATATAAGGTAAAGGGTAAAAAGATCACATAAACAATTCAGTGCAAACTGCAAGAAATACCCATCCAAGCTAAAGCTGTCATTGTATGATACCTTCTCCTTTAATGGAGGCCCATGGGATACATGCAAATGACTTCTTAAAGACAGCAAGTGTTTCAGCTACACGGCTTCTGAATGCCTGTGACGTTTTACTTTTTAAGTCTTTATGGATACATTCAGGACAATAAAACCAAACTCGACTAGCTATGGAGAGGCATGTTTCAGCCTTTTTACTGACTTCATTTGCAAAAAAGTCTTTAAACCCAGCTGTTACCCTTTAACATTAAGGTACCTGCAAATTATCCCAACTAACATCCAAACCAAAAGATGAAAAGGTCACAAAGATAAACCATTCAGTACAAACTCTAAGGAAAAACCCAGACAAGGTAGAGTTTTCAGAGGATTAAGGTATCACACAGTGAAAATTTTAGCTTGGTTGGGTTTTTCTTCTTTTATGTATATGTGAGTGTGTGTGTGTGTGTGTGTGTGTGTGTGTGTGTGTGTGTGTGTGTGTGTGTAATATTATATATATATATATATATATATATATATATATATATATATATATATATATACATAATATTTTATATAAAACATATATATATATATATATATATATATATGGATCGAGAACAGTTGATCGAAAGACCAACTGTCCGAATCCAACCCTACCGAACACCATTTACCGAAACTGCTTTCACCAAAAAAGCAGTTTTGGTAAACGGAAGGTAAAACACACACACACACACACACACACACACACACACACACACACACACACACACACACAAAAAACAACACACACACCATGTTTACGCAGGGGGCTTTGCTCCCCTGCACCCGCTCCACCCCCCTACGTTTATATTCTCACTCCGAGATCGCAGTACAGTGGGGAAAAGAGAATATTCCCTTATCCCCACTGTAGTCCAATCTCACCCACTACCACTTCCCCCCGATTCCATGTACTTTTACGAAAGTTTCGCAGAAGCACTTTTTTCAATAAAAAGTGCTTTCGCGAAACTGTGACAGCCCGTTTCACTTTTGGTGAAACAGGCTTTCGGTAGACTGTTCGGGTTCTATATATATATATATATATATATATATATATATATGGATTCACTATACAATCTTGAAATACTGAAATATCGAATATCAGTATCTCAAAACTGTATAGTCGAAAGTGGAGTTACGTGAAACTGCACTATATCGAATGCTGAAATGTCGAATCCGCTGTTGTGGTGTCGCGTTTGTGACATGTGGTGCAGTGTGCGGATTTAGCTGATGATTCAGGTAAGTGATGTTTTCGTAAGGGTATTGAGTAGGGATTTTAGTGTGTGTGTGTGTGTGTGTGTGTGTGTGTGTGTGTGTGTGTGTGTGTGTGTGTGTGTGTGTAGTGGTGGGTTTTATGTTTCTGTGTGTTTAGTGCGACTTCGGAATTAGTATATATAAGTAGGGGGGTACGCTCACCATATGGGGGGTGCTTGCCCCATTTGCTTATAGGTAAGGTGGGTATGTTTGTATGTTATGTTGTGATTGTGTATGTTGTTTTGTTTCTTGTAGTGTAGTTAGGTAGGTGTATGTGTGATTTTGATTTTCACCGTTGTGGGTTTTCGGATATGTGGATCTTTGGCTATACAGTCTTGAGATACTGAAATTCGATATTTCAGTATTTCGAGATTGTATATTGAATCCATAATATATATATACACACACACACACACACACACACACACACACACACACACACACACTTATGCATCATAACAAAAGTATGGCTTCAGTGCAATGAAAGCATTCACCTCTGTTCCTGGGTTTGGTGCCTAAAATGCATTTCAGACCTAGGGGGAACTGTGGGCGGTTGTCAGTCTTTCTTAGAGACTCCCTCACATCAAGTGAGATTTGTCATGAAAGTTTGGTAATCCAAGCTACCACAAACAAAAACAACTGCCACTTCATCATAGTCATCAATATTTACTGCATTTGTTCATTTTTATTTGTATATCAGTATAGTCCGTTGAGCCAAAACTGCCTCTTTTCAGCAGAGTCCTAGGGAGAAAAGTTTTATATGTTACAGGAGAAAAAATAATGCATACATTTTTTGATACAATTAGACAGACAATTCTAGACAGTACATAATATTCTACTACACAGATATGAAGTTGCTTGCAATACTCAGTGGTTTTATACTAAAGCAAACTAACATGTAGAAGAAAAAATTACAATAACAGTTAATTGTTATTAGTGTACATTTCCTTAGTAACTTCAATTACCCCATAACAAACTGATTCACTTACACAACCAATGGAAGGCACTTCCAGTGCTTCCTTGACTATGCACATTTGAAATAAGTGATACAATATGCTGGGTGATGTCTGACTAATATCACCCCATCTTGTACAACTCCACATGTGTCAACACCCATTGTCAAGTCAGACCAAAAGTTGGTAATGTTTATTTATTTATTTTATATTTGTTTATTGTGAAAGTCCGACTGGACCAAACAACCATTTTCAGTGGAGGTCTGGGGAGAAAAGCTCCGTACAAAGAATTTACCAATGAAATATTTGACAATAAGAAATTTTTACAAATGAAGTATTTTGGCAGAAGATGAAAATTTACATTATATATAATATAAGCAAATTTAAGGGGATCACGCTATACGTAATAGAAACATGTTCAAAAATATTCATATGTATGACTGAGGACACCTCATAAACAAATACTTTAATATTCACTGACTTGTCAAAAGCAAATCTACAGCAACTACCTGGTGATATAATGAATTACCACAACATCCCTACCCAGACTGATCCCCTAAATCGAGCCAAAGCCTTTATGTCCAAATTCTAGTTTTACATAAACAGCTGTACATAGAAAGCAGTGTCTACCCTTACCAATTACTTGGGAACATTTTAAAACAAACCTTTATGGTATAACACTCATATAAATAACCTCTACAAGAAAAGGAAGACAGTGTAAACTTGTGACAGATCATTACATAGCCTCCCTCTTAAGGCAGCGGCACAAATATAAGACAGGAATTTAAGACAGCAGTCAGAAAACACAGAGCAGATTATGAGCTAAAAATGGCCACTGATACCAAAGTATAAATGACTTTGTTTATGTTAGAAAGTTAAGAAGCTACACCCATCATTGTTTTGACCTGATTCATAGTGATAACACCCATTCTGATTGCAAAGAAATAGCAGATATCTAGGCTAAACGTGTTGAGTGAAACCATTTTTTTGCTCTTCTTCCCTGCAGCTGAAAATCAGCTGCCATGATCTCTTCTCTTTGTTCATCAGGCCTGCTGGATCTGCCTTAGCTCCCTCCCTCCGAGCTCAAGTTACCCCAATTCTGGAGTTTGTGAAGATAATGAAGATGCTGACTCAGCATCATACTATTGCCAGTGAGTATGCCCTAAACACCTCACACCTCACATCAGCCTTCGGAGTCCTGCAAGTGCTGCTTACGGGAGGTTTATGCATTATTTCAGGAATAGGTCACCTCCCAACCAAGTTGTACACCACTTGCAGTGCAGGTCGCACACAGCCCTTCATGTTGTTACTGCAGTGAGCTAGGAGGGGTGTGCTGGTATCGGACACCCTCTCCCATTTTTCTACCCTGTCTGGCCCCTTCAGTACGTGTTGCTAGTCAAGCCCAGGTCATCTGGGGTACACTAAGGAACAAATATTGTGCATACGTCCTCTCAACCACCATTACAACTGCCCAGTTCCTGAGTCCCTGACACACCTCCTACTATCATCATGGAACAATTCCTAGAATCCCTTTCTAAAATAAAGAAAACCACATCCAAAGACATTGAAATTATATTGGGAAACTTAATAGTTAGCAACAAGTATTACCCTTCAGAACATCATGAAATAGGCTATGTCCCCTAAGCCTGGAGAACAGCAATTGTGGTTCCCTTGTATAAAGAAAGTCCAACCCCCCCCCGGTAATTTTAGATCTGTCAGCCATATCAGTCTTATTAGTAAAGCCATGTAATATATAACTTCTGACCTGTAAATCTAAACATTGCTAGTTTCTTAACCCTGAATTCATAGCATTTATTATTTGTAAATCTGTAGATCATGCCTTCTTAACCTTGTAAATTTCTTTGAAACGGTAAGGTAAGGAGCTTAATGCTGGTTATGTTATACACACAAGTTATTTGGACTTAGCCAAGGAATTCAATATTATCTCTCATGCAGGTAGTGTTGACAAATTGGTAACTATAAACCTCAGTGCACATGCAGTAAGAAGTATCACATATTGTTTTTTGAGTCTGCAGTTAAGTTCTCTTAAAATATAGCCATTTTTCTGCATTGCCTGATATTGTTTCTGCTTTGAGTAAATATACATTTTATTTTCTTTTTTGAGTAAAATGTTTGGTTTGGTGCAGTGGATTTAAGTCGTGACTTGATCTAAAGTGAGAGTTGGACTAATTACTACAGGTTCTGGGTAACTTAGATCACTTGGACTTCAGATTTCTCTGCTTTCTAGTTTTTCAGTAGTTCTTTTGTTGTCTTGGTTAATAGTTAATGCAAAAAGGTTACCGAGGACAGCAACATGGCAGCTGTATACATATAGTGAGGAGTGCACACAAGTCAATTCTCTCCTATTGTACTATTGAAATGGTAGCTTCTTCTAAAGTTTGTGAGCTATACACTTGTGCATTGTCTAGACTAAGCGTCTTTCACTGTGCTGAGCTTGGCTGTGCAGTCCTGTGTTTTGCCAGAAGAACAAAATTCTCCCCTGTATTATTCCCGTGTCTTTTGCTAGTTCCTCACTAACCTTCCTCACAAGACATCACTGGTCATCATCGGGAGACAGAAACTGACCCTTCTTACAGTGCACAATATCCTAAGGCATCATATAACTCAAAGGACTCTCTCTACAAGAGGTGTAAACACTTAACTAAACTGGAAGTGTCCCTCTCTTAATCAGTAGTATGCAATAAGCTTAAGACTGTCTTACCCCCACCCACACCTCTGCAACATTTACATACTGAAATACAAAATTGTCTGATGCTGGTGCAATTAAATGTATCTCTGCTGAAGCCTCCTAGAAACTGTATCCCTCATATCTACTTCCCGCATGCTGCACAGGGTCAACAGCTCTAAAGCAACATACATTCCTTTTGACACTGTAGTAAATAAACATACAAAAAGGGATCATACAACCAGCATACATAAGCCCTTAAGACAGCAGGACCAAGCTTGTACATCTGGTAACATCCTGGTCATGGGTGACTTAACAGTTTGATACACAGATGCTCCACTCAACAGAATGATCAAGGAGAGAGAGAGAGAGATGGTTAGCTGCCCCTCAGATTCCAGGATTTGCAGTGTCACTAGGAGCCTATGTTCCATCACCATAAGTACATGTATGACATGATCATTATGCACATGGGAGTGAATGACTTGAGACATGCCTCCTTGGATAATATGATGAGGGATATGATGTACCTCTAAGAATATGCATCTGAACTGGATGTGAAACTAGTATTGAACGGTATCCTACAATCACCAAGAATGATACCTCAGTACAAAAGATAACTGACTTTAATCACTGGCTTATTCATTCTACAGTGATCCAATAAAAATCAATATAATCAGCCTGAGAGGAGATGATTGACAGCTCCGTGGCTTTGCTTGGGATGTTCTACATCTCTCTCATCATGACTTCTGGCCAAAATGTTTTCTTCTCCATGGGTTTTTTTTAGGCAAATTTAGTCTCCTCAAGTTATATACATAGCCAATAAATAAAAAGGTGGGACTGCTAAATGGTAGGAGCCTTAACAAAATGTTACACTCTCTGCAGGTAGCCCTAACCCTGGAAAATATGCATATGTACTGAAATATGGTCACAGAGCAGTGATAGCACCCCCACCATGCAGGGATTTAATGTGTGAGTCTCCTTCAGACCCAGTATTGAATTGGTAGGTGCAGCTGAATGCAATGTATCTGGGTTTCTAAGAAAACCATTTCACATCCAACCTAAAAATGCAGGACAGTAACCTTGAACTCCTCCACATTCTTCTCATAATAAATAAGACTCAGTACCACAGCATTGCCAGCTATCATATACCCCCCCCCCTTCACCATGATTCCAGCAAACCACAAAGCATATCTAAATAAATTGATATCCCTCACTAGAAATCCAACACTCTCCTGCTGGGTAACTTCGATTAACCCTCCTTTAATTGGGAAACTTATACTATCACAAATAAGCATGCACAATATCTCCTGTACTTTGTTAATGCCAGATTGTTATACCATCTAGTCCCAACTCCAATGAGGGGCTCAAAAATATTGGAAATAGTTCTTACCAAACTAGCTCCCCACCCATGCTCAGCACCTATAGTTACCAATGCACTGGTCAAATCTGACCACTGTGGAGTAATACTTACCTTAAGTGCCAGACCTGAAACCTCATAACCCCTCTACGTTCAGGGACTGCTCCAATGCACTGATACCCTGATAGAATGCAACCACTCTTGTTACCCTTATGACCCTGCATCATCATCATCATCATCATCTTCTTTCAGCTGTTCCCATTAGGGGTCGCCACAGCAGATCACCTGTTTCCATTTCTTCCTGTCCTCTGCATCTTGCTCTGTCACACCAACCACCTGCATGTCCTCTCTCACCACATCCATAAACCTTATCTTAGGCCTTCCTCTTTTCCTGTTACCTGGTAGCTTCATCCTTAGCATCTTTTCCCAATATACTCAGCATCCCTCCTCAGCACATGTCCAAACCAATGTAATCGTGCCTCTCCGGCTTTGTCTCCAAACCTTCCAACCTGGGCTGACCCTCTAATATACTTATTCCTAATCCTGTCCACCCTCGTCACACCCAGTGCAAATCTTAACATCTTTAATTCTGCCACATCCAGCTCAAACTCCTGCCTTTTTGTCAATGCCACTGTCTCCAACCCATATAACATAGCTGGTCTCACTACCCTCTTGTAGACCTTCCCTTTCACTCTTACAGGTACTCATCTGTCACAAATCACTCCTGACACTTTTCTCCACCCACTCCATCCTGCCTGTACTCTCTTCTTCACCTCTGTCCACACTCACCGTTACTCTGAACTATTGACCCCAAGTATTTAAACTCATCCACCTTCGCCACCTCTACTCCTTGCATCCTCACCATTCCTCTATCCTCCCCCTCATTCACACACATATATTCTGTCTTAGTCCTGCTGACCTTCATTCCTCTTCTCTCTAGAGCATATCTCCATCTCTCCATGGTCTCCTCCACCTGTTCCCTACTCTCACTACAGATCACAATGTCATCTGCAAATATCACAGTCCACGGGGACTCCTGTCTGATCTCATCTGTCAACCTATCCATCACCATTGCAAATAAGAAAGGGCTCAGAGCTGATCCTTGATGTAACCCCACCTCCACCTTAAATGCATCCGTCACTCCCACCGCAGACCTCACTGCTGTCACACTACCCTCGTACATATCCTGTACCACTCTTACATACTTTTCTGACTTCCTCATACAATACCGCAACTCCTCTCTAGGCACCCTGTCATATGCTTTCTCTAAGTCTACATAACAGAATGCAACTCCTTCCGACATTCTCTGTACTTCTCCATCAGCACTCTCAGAGCAAAGATCGCATCTGTAGTACTCTTTCCTGGCAGGAAACATACTGCTGATCACTAATCATCACGTCCCTTCTTAACCTTGCTTCCACTACTCTATCCCATAACTTCATGCTGTGACTGATCAATTTTATCCCTCTGTAGTTACTACAGCTCTGCACATCGCCCTTATTCTTAAAAATCGGTACCAAAACACTTTTTTTCCATTCCTCAGGCATCCTCTCACTTTCCAAGATTTCATTAAACAATCTGGTTAAAAACTCCACTGCCATTTCACCTAAACACCTCCATGCTTCCACAGGTATGTCATCTGGGCCAACAGCCTTTCCATTCTTCATTCTCTTCATAGCTATCCTTACTTCCTCCTTGCTAATCCATTGTACTTCATGATTTACTATCCCTACATCATCCAACCTTCTCTCCTTCTCATTCTCTTCATTCATCAACCCCTCAAAGTACTTTTTCCATCTCCTCAACACACTCTCCTCGCTTGTGAGTATGTTTCCCTCATTATCCTTTATCACCTTTACCTGCTGCACATCTTTCCTAGCTCGGTCCCTCTGTCTAGCCAATCGGTACAGGTCCTTTTCTCCCTCCTTAGTGTCCAACCTTTCATACAACTCTTCATATGCCTTGACCTTATTCATTGATAAGTTCTATGCCTTCTTCCAGGTTGCACTGAGGCTTCAGTCCCAATAAACCACAAATACAGTGACAAATTTAAGAAGAAACCCATTGGTGGAACTCCGGTATTAACAAACTATACAATAAGAGGAAGCTACACATATTCCTTAAAAGCAAAATGAACACCCCATCAGTAAGAGAAGAGTTCAAAAGATTAACAAAGAACTTAAAAACAAAATCAAATCCTCCAAATGGAAGTATGGATTGGGAATTGGCACCCATGATAAGGGTAACAGCCAGGTCTCCTTTAGAAATAACAGGAACCTCTGAAGTAATACATAGCAATGCTCTGTTAATTAAGCAATAACCCACGCCTGGGTATGGGTAATGCTGGATTTACCCACGGTTGGTGTGGTTTGGTCATGAGGGCAAAGCCCGAGTGGCCAAACAAAGACAACCTTCGGTAAATCCAGCATTACCCACACCCAAAAGTGGGTTATTGCTATTATACAATGACATTATTTAAGAAAAAAAGTACTTACTTTTCTTAAATAATGGCATTGTATAATGCCTCTTTGTTGCTCTTCCACAGCTGTCCAGTATTCTGCGGCAGTTCTAATGTACTGCGCATGTATATGTGGAAGCAACAGAAAAAGGAAGATCTCCGTTGCTTTTAAAAACTTGTCTCGCTATGTTAAAGAGTTTAACATAGCGAGATAGTTTTAAAAAAAAGCAACAGACATTTTCCTTTCTCCCTTGCTTTTTTTAAAGCTGTTTTGCTATGTTAAACTCGTTTAACATAGCGAGATAACAGCAACGGAGCTCTTTCG